>NW_016813021.1:849027-880936 GCF_001698545.2 Rhinopithecus bieti | reverse complement strand
GAATCTTGCTCTGTTGCCAGGCTGGAATGCAGTGGCGTGATATTGGCTCACTGCAACCTCTGCCTCCTGGGTTCAAGCAATTCTCCTACCTCAGCCTCCCGAGTAGCTGGAACTACAGGCATGCACCACCACACCCGGCTAATTTTGTATTTTAGTAGAGACAGGGTTTCACCATGTTGGCCAGGATGGTCTTGATCTCTTGACCTCGTGATCCACCTGCCTTGGCCTCCCAAGGTGCTGGGATTATAGGCGTGGGCCACTGTGCCTGGCCTAATTTTCTATTTTTAGTAGAGTCGGGGTTTCTCCATGTTGGTCAGGCTGGTCTTGAACTCCTGACCTCAGGTGATGCGCCCGCCTCAGCCTCCCAAAATGCTGGGATTACAGGCCTGAGCCACCGTGCCTGGCCATGGACCACATTATAAAGTGGTTACTACAGCTATTTGCAGTGTGTGTGTGTGTGCGTGTGTGTGTGTGTGTGTTGTCCAAGACCGATTGTTTCTGGCTCTACAGAATCACCTGTGCTCTATTTACATGAACCAGTTCTATTCTCTTTCCTGCCTATTACTGTATTTGTTCTGATCAGGTTGGGAAAACGCAAGCATTTTTTTGAAGCAAAACTACATGAAAAGTGTATTATGATCCCATTTCATGTAAAAAATATACATATATAGCCATATGTGTGCACATACATAGAAGATTTCTGTAAGAATACATAAGCAGCTATTACATTAGGTTCCTTTGGAAAGTGGAGGTCAAGGAAAGCCTCAAACATATGTATGGCACAGTAGGTAGAAACATATAGTGACCTCCTATGTCCCCATCTCCTAGCTTCAGCAGTGATCAGTTCATTGCCAGTTAACCCAGCTTTAATAATTGTCTGTTCATCTGAACCAAGGAAAGAGACTTTTAATTTTCATTTTTATACATATTTGAATTCTTTTCGACTGTGAGCGTGTATTATTTTGATAATTAAAAATCAGAATTAGAAAATAAGTTCAAGTATTAAAAGGATATGCAGTGTGTTAGATTTCATTTTTCCTGTTTTTGTTTTTTTCTTTTAGACTCAGAGTCTTTCAAGGGTGAGTGATAAAGAGTGACTTTCCCCGGGTTCTCAGATCCCCAAGGACAGATATAGGCTGTTGCAGAACATCTGGAAAGGAGGATAGCTGTAGTTTAAAGCACATCTATGTCAATACTGTCGCCCAAATCACAGGCTCACACTGTCAGCCCCACTATTTGGCTTGCTGTGTTTGTTAAACTGTTTACTTTGGCTGAGATTTATGACGCTGTTTTAAAATGAGAATATGTGGTTTCAATCTCCCCTTTGTTCCCTGAGTCCCACAATCTGCTGCAGTTCTCTGCAAGCTATTTTTGAAAAACAATTTCTACTTTTCTTATCAGATGGACAGTGATTTTGCAGGTATTATTAACACCCTACACCCAGTAATGTTTGTTCTCTTAGGGCTGGAAGAGGAAATGGTCTGATGCAATTTCAGCAGCTGGTTAGCTGGACAGGAATAGAACATTACAGAATCACCTTGAATCTAAAGCCTGTGAACCAGCTGTCTGAGATGAATAATAGGAAGGTTTTTTTTTTTCTTTTTTCTTAATTTATATTTCAAAGCCAGTAGGATTGAAAATGCAGCTAAAATACAGGTGGTCACTCTTCCCAATGGTTTAATGTGGATTGATTGGGACTCGGCTGCTCAGAAAGCTATTCTAGCTATGCTTCCCACCATACTGAATACATAATATGCACGAATTAACTTTCACATCAATGAGATTGCTATCTCCTACTATTTGCTATGCACTAGAATTGCAACAACAAATAAGCAACTCTCCTTTAGTATCCCTGATGTCATCTGGTTGTAATACAGTGCGATGAATGCTTTACTGTTAGCGCTAAAATATTGTGGGAGAATAGAGGAGAGAGAAGGCTGTTTTCTGGCTTTGAAAGGCTGGGAAAATGTTCACAGAGGAGATGCCCTTGAAAAGCTGACCCTTGAAGAGAAGTGAAATTGTTTTGAATTATTGAAGGCAGGAAGAAGGAGCATTCTAAGCAGAGGCATGGCGGGTGATTAGCATGGAGGGTTCAGAGGCTGAAGAAGAGTTCAGAATATTCGGAATACAAAGCAGGAATGCATGTGACTGGGAGGTGAGAGAGACAAGGAAGCTGAAGAGGAGGCCTAGGGTCAGGGTGGCAGGCCTCCTTAGCTCATGGGTAGGTGAGGTTCTTTTGGATTCAGGGAGTCGAGGCCCACTCAGCCCCCTGAGGGGATTGGTAGTGTCTTGGTTATTATAGGAGTGCACATGGCTTGGAAGAGGAACTGGAAAACTCTAAGGAACTGAGGAACTCCTGCAACTTGTTCCTCTTGGATCCCTCATTTGCTGCTTTAGGGGCTTCCTGTTGCTTTCTTGGCTTCTCTCTGCTGCCTCCACTCCCCTGTCCTTCCTGATGGTCCAGTTTCCTTGATGACTTTTAGCACTGAGTTTATTTATTTATTTATTCGTTTATTTATTTTTTACCTTTGCTCCAATAATTTTTTTTTTTTTTTTTTTTTTTGAGGCAGCATCTTGCTCTGTCACCCAGGCTGGAGTGCAGTGGTACAGTCTCAGCTCACTGCAACCTCTGCCTCCCGGGTTCAAGTGATCTTCCCGCCTCAGCTAGCATAGTAGCTGGGACTAAAGGCATGTGCCACCACACCCAGCTAATTTTTATATTTTTAGTAGAGATGGGGGTTTGCCTCATTGCTCAGGCTGGTCTCCAACTCCTGACCTTGGGCGATCTGCCCACCTTGGCCTCCCAAAGTGCTGGGATTATAGGCGTGAGCCACCGCGCCCAGCTGAAAATAACATCATTTCTATTAGTGTCCTTATACATTCATTGGTTCACCAAATATTAAGTATTTGCTGTGCCAGGCAAAACAATTATATGTGTGCAGTGTGAAAATTTTTATCTCTTTATTGGGACAGTTTTCTGGAATATACAATTTTCAAAGCTCATTTTAGAATTCTGTGTTTCTGACTACAAAAGAAAAAAAGATAATAGCACACTTCTTACAGATTTTAACCCCTGGTGACATGTCTAAAAATATTGAGTTCTAGGCTATATCCTGGATCCAAAATTATTTCCCCCCCCCCCGCCCCGCCCATCATGCTCAGTTTTCTTAAACATGGAAATGTACCAGGCCCCAGTGGGACAGTAGGAATAGTGTGTAGTACTTCTCCCCTTCCACCCTTGCAGGGAATTCGTGGAAATCAGGAATGTTCAAGAATTAACCCTAAACCCAAGGGTCATGGAAGGATAATAACCGAAAGGTTCTATTCTGTAGTTTTTTTTTTGTTTTGAAACAGGGTCTTGCTCTGTGACCCAGGCTGGAGTGCAGTGGCATGCTATTGGCTCACTGCAACCTCCGCGTCCTGGGTTCGAGCAATTCTCCTGCCTCAGCCTCTCGAGTAGCTGGGACTACAGGCACACACCACCACGCCCGGCTAATTATTCTGTCGTATTTAAAGATAAATAGGCTGGGTGCAGTGACTCAGGCCTGTAATTCCCAGCACTTTGGGAGGCCGAGGTGGGCAGATCACCTGAGGTCAGGAGTTTGAGACCAGCCTAGCCAACGTGATGAAACCCCGTCTCTTCTAAAAACACAAAGAATTAGCTGGGCATGGTGGCAGGCGCCTGTAATCCCCACTACTCGGGAGCCTGAAGCAGGAGAATAGCTTGAACCCAGGAGGTGGAGGTTGCAGTGAGCCAAGATCGCACTGTTGTACTCCAGCCTGGGCAACAAGAGTGAAACTCTGTCTCAAAAAAAAAAAAAAAAAAAAAAAAATAAATACTACCTAATAATTCTTTTAGATTAGATTGGAAAGTTTACAGCAGCTAAATATCTTGGCTCATAATATATTCCTCCTCCTACTATATATACCAAATTACACAGTAGCTTGTTCTTCCACATTTTAATTTCTAAGTAAATTGGTCTTCATTATTCTTGGATTCCTGACAGACATCGCATCTAAGAATTAATATTTTGCATTCTGCCACTCTGAGCATGTTAAACAAATTACTCAGTGTCGTTGTCACTGAATTAATTAGAAAGATTCATGTGATGACTTTAGCACACCCTATGTAAACTTGTTTTTTTTTTAAAGCTGCTGCTTAGTTTTTATTATTAATAATTACAGCTCTACATAGGTATCATTTGTGGTTTTAGAATTGACGGCCTCAGGGAGTTGTTGTGAGGATTAATGCCCATAAAGCAGTTCAAACTGTTCCTAGCACATAGATGCGTAAAATTATCTTCATTTTACCAGTAAAAACTCTGATGCTCAGAGGTTATAGAGTTACTGGCAGCACCAGGGTGAGAACCAAGTCTTTGTATTCCTAATCCCATTTTTCTCATTATCCTCAGAACTGACATTTTGGGGTGAAATCTGTGATAGTCGGAAATGAACAAATCTGTGTGGAGTGGAAATGTAGCAGGCCCTGGTGGGACAGTAGGGATAGTGTGCAGTGCTTCTCCCCAGGAAGTACTTCAGACCCAGGAAGAGTTGGTGGGTCTGCACTTCCTGAAACACCATCCCAGAACATGGCCTGGTTGTCAAAAGGAAGAACTGAACCTTGTTGGCTTGCTGGGAAATACTCCTGCCACCTCTTTTGTTCTAAAGATCACCTAGGACTTCCCTGGAGCTGTGTGCTAGAGGCTATTTTAGTTGGTTTTGTTTAGACTTATTATGTATATTGAGGTAATATTGTAAATTAGTGGCTTAAAAAATCTCCATGTCTATTAACTTCTCTTTGCTGTATGTGTATGTATGTATGTATTTATTTGTTTTTGAGATGAGGTCTCTCTGTGATGCCCAGGCTGGAGTGCAGTGGCATGATCTTGGCTCACTGCAACTTCCGCCTCCCAGGGTCAAGTGATGTTCCCACTTCAGCCTCCCAGGTAGCTGGGATTACAGGTGTGTACCACAACACCCAGCTAATTTTTGTATTTTTGTAGAGGCGGGGTTTTGCCATGTTGCCCAGGCTCGTTTGAACTCCTGAGGTCAAGTGATCCTCCCGCCTCAGCCTCCCAAAGTCCTGGGATTATACGTGTGAGCCACCATGCCTAGCCTATCTGCTTTAATTGCTTTTTCTTCTTTGTTTTATCAAAGTATTTTTTCAAGAAGAATTTCATTTTTCAGCTATGTGATTTATTTGTCCTGACAGTTTATAATTTGCTTGATAAACTGTGTGACATTCATTTATTTTCCAAGACCTATATCTCCCTCTTCATAATTATTTTATCTTTGAGTCCTTATTTTCCTGACTTTATGTTCTTTTGAAATTGTTTTTAAATTTTTTATAGTTCAGAACACTTTAAGGAAATTGTCTGTTTCTTGAATTGTGTTTTCTTTCAGGCAGAGTTCTTCTTATCTGCTGAATGCTCTTTTCCCTTCCCTCTGTTTTCCTTTCTCTTCTTTTTTCTTTCTTTTTTTTTTTTTTTTTTGGTATTGTTTATTTTTGCTTCACATTATCACCTAGCAGTTTGCTTTTTCCCATGATGTTTATGCTTAATGCAGACAGTTCTGTCCATGCTTTCAATCTGTCCATACTCTATCTGTGCTCGGAAATAAAGACAGGTGACATCTCCTTAGCACCTTCCTAAGTCATCTCAGAATGTCATTTTCCCCTCTGAGCTAAATTTGATAGCTAATTATTTGTTCCACTGTTTTATAGCTTAAGGGCTCCTGGTGATGGAAAGGAGAGAGTCTTGCTTCTGAGGTTTTGTTCAACTTCCTGTCCTAGCGTTCATTTCATATAGTCAGAGATGGATCCCACTGTTATGGAGGGATATTTTGGCCGCTGCAATGGTCCTCAAATTTATTATTGAGCTTGGGAGGCTTCATTGTTAGAGAAAAGGTCTAGTTCTTCATTTCCTTCATTGCACCTATCTTTCCCCATCAGCCATTTCAACTGTCTCCTAATCAGAAAACAGAAAACTCAGTTATTTATGGGGTTTTTTTCCTTCAAACTTTGGGGTTATTAATGAAAATTCTGAGGATTTCATTGACTTGGCAACAAGGCTTCTGGGTGATGAGAGTCTACTCGCCTTACCTTGCCACTCCAAAATCTCCTGTTTGTTTTTTTGACTGCTACTTTATTTATTTTTTCATCTTTTCCCTTTATTCAAAAATTACAAAGCCTTTTTTTGGTCATTTCAATGAGTAGAGAGTATTTTAAGGCTAATCCACCCTATCTGTAATACAGGCCTAAATCACTTTATTATGTCATGATTCCTTTTGTTTGTTTGTTTGTTTGTTATTTTTATTATTATTTTCTTTCCAACCTTTATTTTCACTTCAGGGAATTCACGTGCAGGTTTGTTGCATGAATAAACTGCATGTCGCAGGGGTTTGGCGTACAGGTGATTTCGCCATCCAGGTAATGAGCATAGTAGGCAACAGGTAGTTTTTGGATCCTCACCCTCCACCCACCCTCCACACTAAAGTAGGCCCCTCTATTAGTCCATTCTCATGCTGCTAATAAAGGTATACCTGAGACTAGGTAATTTATAAAAGAAAGAGGTTTAATGGACTGTCAGTTTCACATGGCTGGGGAAGCCTCATAATCATGGCAGAAGGCAAAGGAAGATCAAAAGGACTTCTTACATGGTGGTGGACAAGACAACTTGTGCAGCAAAACTCCCATTTATAAAAACATCAAGGCTGGATGTGGTGGCTCACTCCTGTAATCACAACACTTTGGGCGGCCGAGGTGGGTGGGTCACTTGAGGTCAGGGGTACGAGACCAGCCCGGCCAACATGGCAAAACCCCGTCTCTACTAAAAATACAAAAAATTAGCTGGGAGTGGTGGCGCACAGCTGTAATCCCCACTACTCGGGGATTGAGACAGGATAATTACTTGAACACGGAAGGTGGAGACTGCAGTGAGCCGAGATTGCACCATTGCACTCCAGCCTGGGCAACAGAGTGAGACTCCATCTCAAAAACAAACAAAAATAATATAAACAACAACAAAAAAAACCCATCAGATCTCGAGATTTATTCATTACCACGTGAACAGTATGGGGAAAACTGCCCCATGATTCAATTTTCTCCACCTGGCCCTGCCCTTGACATGTGGGGATTATGACAATTCAAGGTGAAATTTGGGTGGGGACACAGTCAAACCATATCAGCCCCAGGGTCTATTGTTGCCTGTTTACTTTTTGGTTTTTTGACACAGAGTTTTGCTCTTGTCACCCAGGCTGGAGTGCAGCAGCATGATCTTGGCTCGCTGCAACTTCTGCCTCCTGGTTTCAAGAGATTCTCCTGCCTCAGCCTCCTGAGTAGCTGGGATTATAGGCGTGCCACCATGCCTGGCTAATTTTTGTATTTTTAGTAGGGATGGGGTTTCACCATGTTGGCCAGGCTGGTCTCGAGCTCCTGACCTCAAGTGATCCGCCTGCATCAGCCTCCCAAAGTGCTGAGATTACAGTCATGAGCCACAACGGCCGGCCTGTTGTTCCCATCTTGACGTTCATGTGTTCACAATGTTTAGCTCCCTTTTAGAAGAGAGAACATGTGGTATTGGTTTTCTGTTCCAGCATTAATTTGCTTAGGATGCCACTTAAAAACATTTATGGAGTTAGGGTTTCTTTTTCCTTGTCTGGCTACTTCTTTTTACTGTTTTTTGTTTGTTTGTTTGTTTTAATTATTTTCCTTAATATGAAGAAAGGGTGATTCTGTGCCTTGGTTTCACTCCACCAGCTTTACCAATTTATAATCTTTACAGTTCCCATTTCCTACCTGGTCCTTGGCAAATGAAAGCTAGTCTAGTTCCAAGCACATGGGTTGAAGTATCTTCTGAAATACTTAAACATGATGATTCAGGTGCTCTAAGAAAATTACACAACTAGCTTTCCCTAGAAGAGGAAGCCCTAAGGACTCAAAGTGTCTTCTGGCATCAGTGTAGGTTCCTTTCTTTTTTAGCATAAAATATTAATCCTAATGTACTAACCTGCAAGTTGAATAAAATATATCCCCCATAAGGTTGTCAGAAAATGCAGAGTGCCCACTAAAATTTGAATTACAGATACAGTATAATGAATTACTTTTTTGTTTTTTTGTGTGTGTGACGGAATCTTTCTCTGTCACCCAGGCTGGAGTGCAGTGGCGCGATCTCGGCTCACTGCAAGCTCTGGTTCCTGGGTTCACACCATTCTCCTGCCTCAGCCTCCCAAGTAGCTGGGACTACAGGTGTCCGCCACCACACCCAGCTAATTTTTTGTATGTTTTAGTAGAGACAGAGTTTCAGCATGTTAGCCAGGATGGTCTCGATCTCCTGACCTCGTGATCCACCCGCTTTGGCCTCCCAAAGTGCTGGGCTTACAGGCATGAGCCACCGCACCAGACCTATGAATTGTTTTTTTAAACTATAAGTAGGTCCCATGCAATATTTGAGTCATGCTTTTACTACACAATGGTTTGCTATTTATCTGAAATTCAAATTTAACTGGGTTTCCTGTCTGGTTTTTCCTTCCCAAACCTGGCAGCCCTACTCTATCACCACCATCTTATGAGAATGTTTTCTGGGTCTATTGGATACCTCTCCTTTAGTATTTTCCGGATATCACTGATATCCTCATCTCTGTTACTAGTGGATTCATTGCTATATCCCTTCCTTAGTCAATCCTATAGTATGACTTAACTCTTTTTTTTTTTTTTTTTTTTTTTGAGGCGGAGTCTCGCTCTGTCGCCCAGGCTGGAGTGCAGTGGCCGGATCTCAGCTCACTGCAAGCTCCGCCTCCCGGGTTTACGCCATTCTCCTGCCTCAGCCTCCCAAGTAGCTGGGACTACAGGCGCCCGCCACCTCGCCCGGCTAGTTTTGTATTTTAGTAGAGATGGGGTTTCACCGTGTTAGCCAGGGTGGTCTCAATCTCCTGACCTCGTGATCCGCCCGTCTCGGCCTCCCAAAGTGCTGGGATTACAGGCTTGAGCCACCGCGCCCGGCCGACTTAACTCTTAAGTTTTAGATAATAAATATTGGCAGATGGTAGAACATTGTACAGTAAGTAAGCATCATTAACATTTATTCCTAATTATTTAGCATTCAGCCAAAGAGCAGTAATAAAAGATATAAGATAGTCTTTGAGTGACCAAAATAGATGTCATAAATTCCGTGCCCAAAATACTCATTTTCTTTCTTCATAGATGCTCATATCAGGCTTTTGCTCAAAATATTTTAACTCCTAAATACTGACTACAATGTAGCAGACCATGGCAGAACAGAAATAGCAGATCAGGGGAACTGCTTGAGTTTAGGAACAAGGACAACAGGTGCATATCACAGCAGGACAAGGGAAGGAGATAGGAGAATGAGAAACAGACCCTAGGAAGTTGTGGAACCACTGGGTGCAGAGTACATAGCTCTGGCCATTTATGTGGTCTCTGAAGGCACCACTGTGGCAACATTCCGTGGCATGGAGCCACAAGCTGGCATTCAGCTGGAGGGTGTATTGGGACAATATTGGTATTAGTAACATATACCTGAATCAACTCCCTAAAGCACAGGGAATGTATCGATTCATGTAATTTAAACCCAGGTTAGGTGACTTCATGAATTGTTGAATTCAGGTGCTCAAACAGGGTTGTTTGTAATCTCTCTCTCTCTCTCTTTTATCTCTATCTCTTTATCTATCTGGTCCACTTTGCTCTGTGTTGTATTTATTTCTAGGCAGGTTCTTCCTTTATGATGGCAAGATTGGCTAGTAGTAGTTCAAAATGCATATATATATATGTATGTATATATATGTGTATATATATATATATTTAAGAAGGAGTTTCACTCTTGTTGCCTAGGCTGGAGTGCAATGGTGCGATCTCAGCTCACTGCAACCTCCACTTCCCAGGTTCAAGTGATTCTCCTGCCGCAGCCTCTTGAGTAGCTGGGATTACAGGCACCCGCTACCATGCCTGGCTAATTTTTGTATTTTTAGTAGAGACAGGTTTTCACCATGTTGGCCAGGGTAGTCTCAAACTCCTGACCTCAAGCGATCCTCCTGCTTCAATATCCCAAAGTTCTGGGATTACAGATGTGAGCCACCACACCCTGATGTATGTTTTTAGTGCCTAGAGGTACCTAACAGGCAGGTAGTAGACATTCATTAATATTTGTTATACGAATGAATGACTACAAGTAGGGTGGGCCCTGAACAATTTGTGATAAAGAGGGTGCACTTTGTTTCAGCATATTTCTAGGGTTTTTGTTTGGTGGTTGAAACAGTAACCCCACTGGAGAGAGAATAAGCAGGGAGTGAGACAGAGTAGGGGATGGAGAGCTTTTCTCACTCTCAGAAGTGGCAGGAGAGTTCTGGGTTGGCTGTGATTGTTTTACCCTCATATTTACCTCTGTCATCTAGATCAGAGGCTGGAGTCACTTTCTGGAGCCTTTGAGCTCTGACAGTATGGACATCACCAAGTGAGCTAAAGATACTCAATAACACTCTCATGCCTTTGGAACTTCTGTTGTGTTATTACTCTCTGGGATTGGTTTAATAATTTGTGCTGTCATCAAAATTTCCAAAGTAATTGCTAATTTTTCTTTCAGGCTCAGGCTGCATGAAGAAAAGGTTATTAAAGATAGACGTCATCATCTCAAGACCTACCCAAACTGTTTTGTCGCAAAAGAACTGATTGACTGGCTGATTGAACACAAAGAGGCTTCCGACAGAGAGACGGCAATAAAACTCATGCAGAAATTAGCAGACCGGGGCATCATTCACCATGGTAAGTGAGGTGGTGAGTCAAGGTGACTTGAGAGAAAATGAAGGACTAAATCTTTTCATGAACGTACCCACTTAAGAAAGAAAACATTTTGCTTTATTTTATCTCTACTGTACCTCTCCCTGATTTCATTTTCTTCCTTCCTCTAAGAGACATTTTGGTTATTTCTTTTTTTTTTTGTATTTTCAGTAGAGACTGAGTTTTACCCTGTTGGTCAGGCTGGTCTCGAACTCCTGACTTCAGGTGATCTGCCCACCTCAGCCTCCCAAAGTGCTGGAATTACAGGCGTGAGTCACTGTGCCCAGCTAGCATTTCGATTATACCTCTTTTTCTATTCATCTTTAAGGAATGCATCATATTGTTTTAAAAGTTTTCTCTCATTATAGAAGTGTATATTTATTCTTTTGCAACTTGATCAACACACTGTGAGCTTCATCCACGTTGACAGTATATGTCTTATTTGTTATTTTTGCTGTTGTATAATACATATGTATAATTATGCCACTATATATTTTTCAGTGGGCATTTACGTGGTTTCCAAGTTTTTGCTGTTACTCTCAGTGGGTTCAATAAAGATTCACCAACATGTCTTCTTGAAATCTCTCATCCTGGCCTCGACCTTTGCACATGTCGTCGTTCTCTTGGAATGCCCTTTCCCCTCACTTTTTGCCCGATTTCTCTTTGTTCTTCAGGTCTCCACTTACATGCAAACTCTTCAGGGAAGCTTTCTTTTTCCAAAGCTGGGTCACTGTGTTCCTGGGGCACTGGGCACTCTTCCTCTAGGCTCCCATTGCACTCTGTCCTTACCTCTGTAGCCTTATCATACCATATTTCAATTATAGTTGACATTTCTCCTTACCTCACTAGATTTCACATTCTTTGAGGCTGATGCATGCCCCAATATGCTTTAGAAGAGTTTGTGTTGCTTGATGAATTGAATTATGTGACCTTCCTAAAGACGATGATGATGATGATGATGATGATGATGGTGATGGTGATGGTGATAATAATAGCTAAAAATACTGAGGACTTACTCTGTACCAAGTGCTATGTAACTATTTTACATGTATTAGCTCATATGGTAGATACTTGCATGCAAGAAGAATTTGGTAGTGAAATAATTCTTAATTAGCATCATACTTCACTTGAGTAATTAAATAAGAGTGATTTTTTTTCTCATTTGCTTCTCTGTGCATATTATGTTTCAGTGTGTGATGAGCATAAGGAATTCAAGGATGTCAAACTCTTCTACCGCTTTAGAAAGGATGACGGCACCTTCCCGTTGGATAACGAAGTGAAGGCCTTTATGAGGGGACAGAGGCTGTATGAAAAGTATGTTCCACATGAAATCCCCACTGTAATCTTGACTGGTAGAGAGAAGCAGAACTGTGCCAGTCTCATTATGTTGATTTCAGCATGGCTCTTCCATGTGGGCTGGTTACATAACTGTTCTTTTCCATATGAGAAAACTATCACCCATTTGCTTTCTCTTTGCCAGAAAATAAGTCAATTTCATAAGATTCTTATTAAAGAATTTATTTAAATCTTATTTTCTATATTTAAGTCAATTCTACAAAGCTCCAGAATTTTTGTTTACCATCAAATGATGTGGATGCCCTTTTCCTCTCTTATTTTTATTTATTTTTTGGCACTGAGTCTCACTCTGTTGCCCAGGCTGAAGTGCAGTGGCATGATCTCGGCTCACTGCAACCTCTGCCTTCTGGGTTCAAGTGATTCTCGTGCCTCAGCTCCTGAGTAGCTGGGAATACAGGCGTGAGCTACCACGCCCGGCTAATTTATGTATTTGTAGTAGAGACAGGGTTTCCCCACGTTGGCCAGGCTTTTCTCAAATTCCTGACCTCAGGTGATCTACCCACTTCAGCCTCCCAAAGTGCTAGCATTGCAGGTGTGAGCCACCATGCTTGGCCCCCTTTTTTCTTTTAAATACTGTTGTTGTGTAAATTGGAGGTTCAGGCTTGTGAGTGACTGGAGAAGCAGCATCAAGAACAAGGGAATTGGTCAGACCAGGAGATTATATAGACCAGTAGTGGGAGAACTTCAGATAGCAGGATGTCTATGAGGAACAAGCTTTCAGCTCTTTCAAGAGGTAAGTATAGTGTAGCACAGGAGTATTTGGTTGGTGGGTCTCGAATCTTCTGAGTGGGCATCTCTGGGTTTATCTGCTACTTCTGTGGCCTCTTTACCATCCTGCCTTCCTCATTTAGTTTTCCAGGGCAACCATTAGAAAAAGGGGTGCAGAAGCAATGGCACCTCCTTTGTAACCCTGGCTGCGTTACAAGACTTGAGGGAATTGAAAAACACATATATATCAGCCAGGCGCTATGGTTTATGCCTGTAATCCTAGCACTTTGGGAAGCCGAGGTGGGTGGATCACTTTAGGTCAGGGGTTCAAGACCAGCCTGGCCAACATGGTGAAAGCCTGTCTCCACTAAAAATACAAAAATTAGCCCACCATTGGGAGTGAGTGCCTGTAATTCCAGCTACTCGGTAGGCTGAGGTAGGAGAATCACTTTAACTTAGGAGGCAGAGGCTGCAGTGAGCCGGGATCACATCACTGCACTCCAACCTGGGTGACAGAGTGAGGCACCATCTCAAAACTAAAACAAAAACAAAACATATTTGTCACATAAAACAGCCTGTTCTACAATGGGTGGGGGTAAGGGTCTGGGTGGGTGTCTGAGTGGTCAGATTAATTGGCATGACGGTTAAAAGCCAGACAGAGTTTGAAGTGTAGCCCTGTCACCTTACCTTTGTAAAGCTCAGTGTCCTCATTAGTGACATGACAGCAGCAATAGAACTTACCTCCTAGTGCTGTTGTGGGAATTAAAAGGCTTAAGTATTTAGCTCAGGATCTCTGGTGTGTAGTAAGACCTCACAGATGATAGCCATTCCAGATATGAGTACAATACTGATGGCCAACCTCGACTGTGTCCTTCCTGTGTTATGCACTCTGTCCCAGTTCTTGTCTCCGTTTCTTGAGGTGGTATGGTCACCACTTGAGGTCCTAATTTGTACTCAGTCTACTATCACTTGCTTTCTATATTGAAATGGAGAAACTCTCTCATCTTTCTGACTCACATGAATTTGAATGGAAGGGATCCATCAGTACCTCCACTTGTTTACTTGAGCGTGTGCATTTGTTTTGTTGCTTTCTTTTAATTTCTTAGTTCCTTTTGTAGAATTCTAGCAGGTGTTGGGTATTTCAGTTACGATGATGTTCCTTTCAAACAATGATTCTATGTTGGCCAAAACATGCATGTCATCTCCATGGATGAAGGCCAGTGGATTCTGTAACACGTTTCCTTTTTTTAATTAAAAAAGATTAACATTATTATTATTATTATTATTTATAAAGACAGGATCTCGCTCTGTCTCCCAGGCTGGAGTGCAGTGGCATTATCATAGTTCACTGTAACCTTCAATTTCTGGGCTCAAGTGATCCTCCTGCCTCAGCCTCCCAAGTAGCTAGGAGTACAGACTTATGCTACCACATCCAGCTATTTTTTTTTTTTAAGTTTTTGTAGAGACAGGATCTCATTATGTTGTTCAGGCTGATATCAAACTCCTGTCCTCAAGTGATCCTATTACCTTGGCCTCTCAAAGCATTGGGACTACAGCCATGAGCCACTGTACCTATAACACTTTTCTCTAGCTACAGCTTATCTCTTGGGATTCGCATAACCACACTGTGGGGCAGGGATCAGCTATAATTGAAAATATCTAGCAGAGAACTGTTATTGCTTAATGGGATAGTTATGATGGCAAGATAACAATAAGAAACGTTAAAGTTGCTCACACCTTTTGGAAAGCAGACTTACTCTAGCCTCATATTCCGTTGCATCTCTTTCCATCCTGTGGACCAGTCACACAGCACTGTGTATTTCTGAGCATGTTCTTTCCCTTCAGGAGATGCATTAATGCATTACTTATTCAACAAATCTATATTGAGCCCTTTCCACATGCTAGGTGCAGCTAAAGATGCTGGAAATGCCTGTAGCAAAGCCCCTGCCTTCATGAGCTGGTACTTCAGTTAAAGAGGCAGACATTAAAGGCACAGAAACATGAAGATGTGATATAGTATGACACAGGTGTCGTCAGTGCTAGAAAGAAAAATAGATTTACTGAGGATGGTGGGGTACTTTAAATAGGGGGATTGGCGAAAATGTTTTTGAAGAGATGACATATGAGTAAAGGAAGGCTTGCAGATATCTGGTGGAAGAACATCCCAGGCAAAGGGAATGGTAAGGATAGAGGCTTTGAGAAGGGAATGTGCTGGACATATTTAAGGGCAGTAATGAGACCAGAGTGTCCAGAGGGCAGAAGTAAAGGGGAGAGTAGTAGGAGATGAGACAAGACCAGTTCATAACAGGGCCCTTAAAACCATGGTAAGAATTGATGATTTTAAGTGTAATGGGAGGCCGTTGGAGAGGAGGGAGTGAGGAAGTGGCAATCTGATACACTTTTTGCACGTGCTGTTCTCTCTGCCTAGAGGACTCATGCCACTCTCACCCCTTTCCCTAAATCACTGACTCCTGTGGCTTCACGTTAATTGTGAAGGTAGCTCAAGTAATGTGTGGTGGCTCATGCCTGTAATCCCAGCTCCTTGGGAGGCCGAGGTGGGCAGATCACCAGAGGTCAGGAGTTTGAGACCAGCCTGGCCGACATGGGAAACCCCATCAATATGAAAAATATAAACATTAGCTGGGTGTGGTGGTGGGCACCTGTAATCCCTACTACTTGGGAGGCTGAGGCAGGAGAATTGCTTGAACCTGGGAGGCGGAGGTTGCAGTGAGCCGAGATTACACCACTGAACTCCAGCCTGGGTGACAGAACAAGACTCTGTCTCAAAAACAAAACAAAACAAAAAACCCACAAAAAACAAAACAATGTTTATTGTTTGTAAGTTAAGCTTCTTAAAGCACTTCCTTTAGATTATTTTATCTAAGCTTCTTTTTAAAATAGATGGAGCATTACTTTACTGGCCCATTTTCAGAGAGAGCATCTGGGATCCAATGCATTTAAGTAATTTATATGTGATGTTGACACAGTTTGCAAGGGACAGGGGTGAGACAAGAACCTGGGGTGGCAGGTGTTGGGGCCGCTGCTGTCTCAGCAGCTCTGAGGGGGCAGGCGTATTGTCAGTATTTCTTTTTGGCTCTTTTCTTGCTTGTTTGTTCTGTGTTATAAATAGGACTTTGTGAAACTTTGTGGTTTCTGACTGAGGTTTTGCTGAACCATGTTGATTTTGGGGAACCCTGGCTTTCTGGTTTTTGTTTGTTTGTTTGTTTGTTTTTATTTATAAGAGTCTCACTCTGTTGCCCAGGCTGAAGTACAGTGGCATGATCTCGGCTGACTGCAACCTTTGCCTCCTGAGTTCAAGCGATTTTCGTGCCTCTGCCTCCCAAGTAGCTGGGACTAGAGGTGTGTGCCACCACACCTAGCTAATTTTTTGTATTTTTAGTAGAGATGGGGTTTCAACCTGTTGGCTAGGCTGATCTCAAACTCATGGCCTCAAGTGATCTGTCTGCCTCGGCCTCCCAAAGTGCTGGGATTACAGGCGTGGGCCAGTGTGCCCAGCCTGGGTACCTGGCTTTCTAACCCATAGCAGTGTTTCTCAGACTGCTCATTGGTGGGATAAACCCAAGTCTCAAAACTGCAATTTCAGCACCTCTGCTGGCTCTTAGTGTGTGTGTCACTCTAGTTACTTTACTTGAGACATGCTGGAACAAACACTAATGAAGAAGCCAGCAGTTGACCCTTTGAAGTTGTCCCAGTGTGAGTGAGGAAAGCTTTAGAGGAACTGGAGGCGTGGATCATTCTGCATAGTGAGTGACAATGGCTGTAGGCTCTGGAGTCACACAGCCTGGGTCTTCCATCCCAGCTTCACAATTTGCTTGCTTTGTGACCTTCAGCAGGCTACCTAAATCTCTCTGATCCGCAGTCTACCATGGAGATAAGGCTGGGACCCACTGCTGGAAAAAGCTGTAGCGGGGACTGACTGAGATCCATCTGTACAGTGCTGAGCACACTGCTTGACGTGGACTGAGAGCCTAGGGAATGTTAGCTGTTGTTATTAGAGTAGTAAATAATAATATCAATACGTGACACCTATTCTTCTTGTTTTCTCGTTTTTTGTTTGTTTGTTTGTTTGTTTGTTTTTTTGAGACGGAATCTCGCTCTGCTGCCCAGGCTGGAGTACAGTGGCCGGATCTCAGCTCACTGCAAGCTCCGCCTCCCGGGTTCACGCCATTCTCCTGCCTCAGCCTCCCGAGTAGCTGGGACTACAGGTGCCCGCCACCTCGCCCGGCTAGTTTTTTGTATTTTTTAGTAGAGACGGGGTTTCACCGTGTTAGCCAGGATGGTCTTGATCTCCTGACCTCGTGATCCGCCTGTCTAGGCCTCCCAAAGTGCTGGGATTACAGGCTTGAGCCACCACGCCCGGTCTGTTTTCTCATATTATTTTAAGATGCAGCCTTGCATAGCAGATAGGAGCCCAGGAGCCCAGCTACCTGGGTGTGAATCTTGGCTCCATGCCTTGGGGCAAGTGGCTTTATCTCTATGTCTCCATTTGCCTATCTAGTAAATGGAGATACTGACCATGCTGACCTCATAGACGTGTTGTGGGGATAAAATGGACTAATGGATATGCACACAGGACAGGGTCCACATCAGATATGAGTATATACTATTGCTCACTTCCTGCTGCCAACTTTGGGGAAGCATGAGAAAGAGGGTGTGTGCTTATGGATTGGTGCCCTGATGTTATCATTTTGATGAATTCATCTGAGTGCATTCAGGGCACAATACACTTTCATCAACAAGCTCTAAGCTCTGTTGAGTCTTCATTATGGCCAGCCAATGGTCTGAGGGTGCAAAGGATAAGGCATAACATTTTGTCTCTTTGGGAGGGGCTTACAGCTTTCCACTTAATTTTGCATGGGCACAAGTACTCAAGACACTCAACACATGAACATAAGTCACGTTTTCCCAAACAGTACAATTTTTACTTCTCAAAGGAGACCTTTATAAGCAGGATGGTACCCATAACTTAAAAGAACAATGTTGAATCTGTATACGCAAACTTAAGATGGTAAAAAGTGTTTTGAGTGCATGTTCCCCACTGTAAAACTTGATTGGTAAAATAGATTTCTTTAAGTAAAAAGCTAGCCAGTCATGGTGGCTTACACATGTAAACCCAGTACTTTGGGAGGCCAAGGCAGGCAGATCACTTCAGGTCAGGAGTTCAAGACCAGCCTGGCCAACAGGGTGAAACCCTGTCTCTACTAAAAATACAAAAATTAGCCAGGTGTGGTGTCATGCACCTGTAATCCCAGCTACTCAGGAGGCTGAGACAGAAAAATTGCTTGAACCCAGGAGGCAGAGGTTGCAGTGAGCTGAGATCATGCCACTGCACTCTAGCCTGGGCAGCAGAGCGAGACTCCATCTCAAAAAAAAAAGAAAAAGAAAAAGAAAAAGAAAAAAGTTGAATTCAGGATTATCAAGTCCTCTGTATAGTAACAAATAAAATCAGCTATAAAAGAGAATGTGCATTTGAGGCACAATTTGGTCTTTCCTTACTAAACCTAGCAGTTGAAATGTATATTTTAAACTAACTTTGATTTCATCTTCAGATTTAGAAGAGACTTCTTAATTTTAATTTAACCTCAGTCTTGATATGGAACTAAATCCCCTCTTAATCTGGTTCATAGACACATTAGTCTAGTTTTTTGTTTGTTTGTTTGTTTTTTGTTTTTTATCCAAAGGGCCTTGATTTTCTCAGCAGCAAGAGTTTCTATCTCCAGCTACTATTAGTCTCTTTATCCTGCTTAGGAGTTTAGACCTGATTGAAGAATCGGCTTAACATGCCCGTATGCCATTAGATGTCTATTGAATTCCCACTGCTTCCTTCAATTTCTCTTCCACAGGACCAAAGGGAAATACAAGGGAGAAAGTATATCCAAAGAGGCAAAGCCCTTCTGCGTGTTGTATCTTATCAGAAGTTTCTCTGCCCTGTGCATTAGGATCTTTCTCCTGTTCTGTCCCAGTGCCTGGGACAATAAATATTTGTTGAATGAACAAAGGGCTCTACATGTTGTGATTACTATGAGCTGCTGAGCCTGTACCATGAGCTGCACAGAGCTTGCTTTTAATGACAAGCAACAATAGCCAGAGATTCACCTTGTCTGGCCTCTTTAGAGCCCACAACCCATCATATACATTAATGTGTTTGATCCTCTGTACAACTCTGTGAATTATACCCAGCAGGCATAATTATTTGCATTATAAAAATGGGGGACATGAGCTATAGAGAGAGGTTTAATGACTGAGATAGACCCTAGGTATGGAACTGGAGTGAAAAAAAAAAAAAAAAAAAAAGTCTTCAAGCTTTTGTCTCCATCTTCTTCTATTTCCAGTATAGAGGTGTTTTTCAGGTGACCAGCCCAGGCAACATAGTGAGACTGTTTCTATTAATTTTAAAATAAGGCCAGGCGTGGTGGCCCACACCTGTTATCCCAGCACTTTGGGAGGCCAAGGCGGGCAGATCACTTTACGTCAGGAGTTTGAGACCAGCCTGGTCAACATGGTGAAACCACATCTCTACTAAAACTACAAAAATTAGCTGGGCATGGTGGCGGGTGCCTGTAGTCCCAGCTACTTGGGAGGCTGAGGTGGGAGAATTCCTTGAACCCGGGAGGCGGAGGTTGCAGTGAACTGAGATCACACCACCGCACTCCAGCCTGGGTGACAGAGTGAGACTCTGTCTGAAAAATAATAATAAATAAGTAAATAAAATAAAGTAATTTTAAAAAAAGAAATGTTTCTCAAACTGAGATCCTGAGTTTTACAAATTACAAACAGTAATAAAAATATTTTCTAGCCAGGCTCACGCCTATAATCCCAGCACTTTGGGAGGCTGAGGCAGCCAGATCAGGAGGTCAAGAATTCAAGATCAGCCTGACCAATATGGTGAAACCCTGTCTCTACTAAAAATACCAAAATTAGCCTTGCGTGGTGTCATGTGCCTGTAGTCCCAGCTACTCAGGAGGCTGAGGCAGGAGAATCGCTTGAACCCAGGAGGCGGAGATTGCAGTGATCCATGATTGCACCACTGCACTCCAGTCTGGGCGACAGAGCAAGACTGTCTCAAAAAATATGCATATTTTCTAATATATGCATATATATGCACTTTCACAGTTTACTTGTGCTGCCCAATTAATTAGTGGTTTCATAGAATTTTAGAATGAATGTTACTGGCCTTCTTGGTTTATTTGAAGAAAGTCCTAAGATTGCAATGTGAGTGGGTTAAAAGTTGTTACCTTTTGTAACTTTTTACTTTTGTGTGACCAGAACTTTTTTTTTTTTATTTGTGTGACCAGAGATGTTTACACTATGTAACTAATGTCAAGAACTGTTAGGAGTCTAGGATTTGTACCCTACTTGCAAGCTCACAAGTTTGCTGCCACCATTTTGTGGATAGTGGCAGAAAACAGAAGACCCTGGACAAAGACAGCTCATTACTCTCAGCAATAGCAACAGCCAGAGTATCATCAATTTTAATGAATCAGTTCCCAAGCCATAGTTCTCACAGAACAGCACATGCAGTGGGCTGTGTGACAGCAGAGGAACCCTAAGCTTGAGGAACCTGAATATTTTATAGTGGTCTTCAAGAAAACTTGCCATCTATCTGAGATAAGGAAGATGTTATCTTCATCATGCTGGCAGAAAACAAATCTGCCCTTCTGCTCCAGAAAGAAATACTACCTTTATCTTTTAGGTCTGTTCATTGCACAAACATTCTTGAAAAGCTAGTCTGGAACAAAAGCTGTCAGTGCTTCTGCTTGGAAGACATAAAGAAACCTGAGAGACCCATAAAGAATCGTCTCCCAACAACTACAACAAAATGTACAAGTAAATTGGATTCTGTAGCTGATCATTGGAGTAGCCATAATTATCCTCACCAATCCTCTTACTTCTGAGTTTTTTGTGTCAATCAAGACTACCTTATAGGTTTCCATGTTTAACTTTTATAAGTAAATGTCACAAACTTGAAATTTGAAAATGGATTATCTGAAAGATTTCAGAAAAGAAGTTAGTTTAAAAAGTTTTAAACAGGTTATTCAGATGCTTTGTAATTTGCCCATCAGGGGTCTTGGAGACTGAAGAGACTACATAAAGCAAACTCAGTGTTTTATAATTCTAAATCTCAACAAAAGTTTTATACTGTAATTATTTTCAAATAATTTCTCTGTGTAAACAATGCCTTATAAATTATAAGTGCCATTTAAAGTATGTCAAAGAGTGTGCTTGCATGTTGGAAATAACCAGCCCTAGGTTACCTAACTTTGTTAGCTCACTCATCTTTCATAGCAACAAGCTTGGTCTGCCAGGGAAGGGCCATCTCAGGAGGCAGCCTCATGGCTAGTTTTATCCAGGTAGCTGAGCTCAGTCCTCTTTCCTGGGAATAGAAAAACTAATCAGTGTCTACATATTTGGTTATACCAAGGGATGGTGGTAAAATGCATGTGTGAACATAAAGCTATTGGAAAACAAGTGGTGGGAGGCAACCTCTTCACATCTATTAGTATGGTTTCTTTTTTTGTTTTTGAGCCAGAGTCTCGTTCTGTTGCCCAGGCTAGAGTGCACTGGTGTGATCTCAGCTCACTGCAACCTCCACCTCCCGGGTTCGAATGTTTCTCCCGCCTCAGCCTACCGAATAGCTGGGAGTATAAGCATGTGCCATCATGCCCGGTTTTTGTAGAGGTAGGGTTTTGCCATGTTGGCCAGGTTGATCTTGAAATCCTGACCCCAAGTGATCTGCTCGACTCGGCCTTCCAAAGTGCTGGAATTACAGGTGTGAGCCACCATACCTGGCCAGTATGGCTATTACTTTAAAAAAAAAAAAAAACACATTTGTGTTGGTGAGTAAGTGGACAAATTAAAACCCTTGTGCATTGCTGGTGGGAATGTAAGATGGTGCAGCAGTTGTGACAAATGATATAGAAGTGCCTTAAAAAAGTGAACATGTAATTACCAGGCCAGGCACGGTGGCTCACACCTGTAATCCCAGCACTTTGGGAGGCCGAGGTGGGTAGATCACCTGAGATTGGGAGTTCGAGACCAGCCTGACCAACATGGAGAAACCCTGTCTCTGCTAAAAATTCAAAATTATCCAACCTTGGTGGTGCATGCCTGTAATCCCAGCTACTTGGGAGGCTGAGGCAGGAGAATCGCTTGAACCCAGGAGGTGGAGGTTGCAGTGAGCCGAGGTGGTACCATTACACTCCAGCATGGGCAACAAGAGTGAAACTCCATCTCAAACAAAACAAAACAAAGCAAAAAACTATGTAATTACCATGATCCAGCAATCCTACTTTTGGGTATGTACCCAAAAGTAGAAAAGCAGGATCTTGAAGAGATATTGGCACACCCATATTTATAAGTAGCATTATTCAGAATAGCCAAAAAGTAGAAGTAACCCAAGTGTTCACTGATGATGAATGAATAAACAAAATGTGATAGCCACATATAATGGAATATTATTCAGCCTTAAAAAGGAAAAATATGGCTGGGCACAGTGGCTCACGCCACTGTTTTTGATCAGAGGAGTTGCAGAGATAGCAGAGTAAGCCTGGAGATGTTGATAATGATGAAGGCAGCAAACCCAGGGCAAGTAACCCTTACTGATGTTTACTGTATACCAAGGACTTCACAAGTATCTTCTAAAAACTTCATTCTAAACCAAGAAGATAAATATGGCTATTCTCCCTTTGGAAAATAGGGAAATTGAGTCTAGAGAGGTTAGCTAACTTGCCTAAATTCACACAGCCGGAAAGAGTAGGAGAGCATCTTCTAACCCTGGTTTCCAGCTCTAGGACCCATGATTTTAACTCTTTCCTTCAGTCCCAGGCGGCAACAGTAATGAACCCACTAAATAAAGGTAAACAATATGCAGCTTAATCAGTTTTTAAATGGGTGGGGAAAAAAGTGTTTGTTACTTGGTTCATGCCAACTTCTTGGGTCTGGTTTTGGAAATCACATCCTTCTTACTGTTTCTTTGTAATGCCACCCTCCCCCTGCTGTAACATATGTGGCAATCATATTAGAGCTTTGTTAACATGCAAAACAGGCAGCCAGTCAGCTGTGCTTGCCAGAAGCCATCAGCCCTAGATTGTCATCTGCAGATTTCTAGCTCTGGTTGATTATGTAGAAGTGACTTGATTTATTTTTTATTAATTGATAGATTGATTTTTTTGAGACGGAGTCTCATTCTGTCACCCATGCTGAAGTATGGTGGCATGATCTTGGCTCACTGCCATCTCCACCTCTTGGTGAGTTCAAGCAATTCTCCTGTCTCAGCCTTGTGAGTAGTTGGAACTACAGACGTGTACCACCACGCCTGGCTAATTTTTGTATTTTTAGTAGAGACGGTGTTTCGCCATGTTGGCCAGGCTGGTCACAAACTCCTGACCTCAGGTGATCCGCCCACCTTGGCCTTCCAAAGTGCTGGGATTACAGGTGTGAGCCACCGTGCCTGGCTGTGACTTGATTTAAAGGTAAATATCTTGCTATTTGAATGGTGGACTGGATTCATTGATGTATAAAAAACACATGCCTTCCTACACTAGAATTGTATTCAGCATGGTGAGATATTCAGCTTGTATGTGGGACATTTCTGTTTGTCCTTCCAGATCCATTCTCTATCTCTTTCCAATCTGCTGTGTCCCCAAGAGGCTGACTTATATGGATGGTTTCACCAGAGTCCATTGCTCTTTGGCTTCTGGTTCAGCTCAGTCAGTGGGAGGCACTAGTAGAAAGTAGGTGGGAGGAAGGAGATTGAGGTCAGGGTATTTATTCCCCTGCTTCCTCCCTACCATGGAAGGCCACTGTGTTAGTCCATTCTCACATTGCTATAACGAACTGCCAGAGATTGGGTACTTTATAAAGAAAAGAGTTTTAATTGACTCACAGTTCTGCATGACTGGGGAGGCTTTAGGAAACACAATCATGGCGGAAGGGAAGCAGGCAAATCTTACATGATGGCAGGTGAGGGTGAGAGAGAGAGAGTAGGAGGAACTGTCAAACACTTATAGAACCACCAGATCTCGTGAGAACTCACTCACTATCATGAGAACAGCATGGGGGAAACTGCTCCCATGATCCCCCACCCAGGTCCCTCCCTGGACATGTGGGGATTATGAGGATTACAATTTGAGATGAGTTTGGGTGGGGACACACAGTCAAACCACATCAGTCGTGGTTACTGTCATGCAGCCCTCCCCTTAACATCTTTCCCCTTTGGGCTCTGGAAGCTGGTCTCTCTCTATAATCCTGAGGCCTAGAGCTGTTAATGACCACCCCATTCTGTCAGCCCAGGAGCTTCACTATCCTTTACAATTTCCCTTAACCCTACCCATAACTTTGGTAGTTCCTTTATTATAAACTTTTTTTAATTTTTATTTTATTATTATTATTATTATTTTCAGATGGAGTCTCACTTTGTCTCTCAGGCTGGAGTGCAGTGGCGTGATCTTGGCTCACTGCAAGCTCCACCTCCTGGGTTCACGCCATTCTCCTGCCTCAGCCTCCCGAGTAGTTGGGACTACAGGCACCTGCCACCATGCCCGGATAATTTTTTGTATTTTTTTAGTAGAGACAGGGTTTCACCATGTTAGCCAGGATGGTCTCAATGTCCTGACCTTGTGATCTGCCTGCCTTGGCCTCACACCTACTGGGATTACAGGTGTGAGCCGCCGCGCCCGGCCTAAACTGTCTTTTTCATAAACCTATTTGCATAGCCTTGTTATTTCTGGCTGGGAGCCTGTGAAATCCACCTGGGAAGTGAGACGAGTTCATCTCTCATCTCCTTGAGTGGACAGGCAGGCAGAATTATCCACACTCTATAAATGGAAAAGCCACTTGCTCTTTTTGTTTTGTTTTGTTTTCTTCTGATTGTGTACTATGCATGATGTGATGGTTGAAGCTGGCACATTGGCACATGATCCACTTAGTGGCCACTGTTGTATGAGCATGGAATGTGACTGGATTATAATGAATCATTTTGACATGCTTCCTCTCTGCTTCTGTATCACCTGGGTTCCAGCACGGCAGCCATCTCAACAGGGTGATTGAGTCTTGATATTTCAGTCTGTCCAGCTTGACTATAAACTCTCTGAGGTCATGCACCTTGAGGCCTCACACAACTTTGGTGTACGTACATAGCATATGCCCCATAAATGTTTGTTGAAGAGATGAATAGATAAATAAACGCATTTTTTTTGTTTGTTTGTTTTTTGAGAGTCTCGCTCTGTCACCGGGCTGGAATGTAATGGCATGATCTTGGCTTACTGCAATCTCTGCCTCCCAGGTTTAAGTGATTCTCTTGCCTCAGTCTCCCAAGTAGCTGGGACTACAAGTGCGCACTGCCATGACCAGCTGATTTTTTGTATTTTTCGTAGAGACGGGGTTTAACCATGTTGGCCAGGATGGTCTCAATCTCTTGACCTCATGATCTGCCTCCCTCAGCCTCCCAAAGTGCCGGGATTATAGGCGTGCGTCACTGCACCCAGCCTATAATGAATTATTTTGACACCCTTCCTCTCTACTTCTGGGTTCCAGCACGGCAGCCATCTCAACAGGGTGATTGAGTCTTGATATTTCAGTCTGTCCAGCTTGACTATAAGCTCTCTGAGGTCATGCACCTTGAGGCCTCACATAACTTTGGTGTATATACATAGCATATGTCCCATAAATGTTTGTTGAAAAGATGAATAGATAAATGAATGCATGGTAATTCTTAATTAGGAAAGAAGTCAATAGGCAGTCACTTCCTCCTTTTCCTAACCTTGAGAATGTTGAAATTTCAGTAAAACTAGTAGTAGATATTGATTATTCTAAGGTCACTCTATTTGTGTTTATTGGTTGTGGGTTCTGATCATAAAAATTCAGAAGATAAGAATAATAATCTTAGCCATCATTTAACAAGGATTTCTATGTTCTAGGCACCTTCCTAAGTATTTTTTACATATTAGTTCATTTAATCCTTCCTATACCTCTAAGAAGGAAATATTTTCATCACCAATTTACAAATAAGGAAGGTGAATTTGAGATGGGCTTAGTAGATGCTTTCAATACTCCATTTGCTAAAGAGTGAATCTGGCCAAAAGTTGCTCATGGCATAGGCTCCTCACTTTCCCACAATTCTGCATTAAAAATTAAAAAGTTAACTTCCTTGCAGTGAACCTATAGAAATTGAATGCCATGTTCAGCATGTTTTGAATCCAAGAACCCTAGCTGCCACAGAGAGTCAGTTGATTCCATCTGGAAGAGAGACTAAAACTCAGAGTCCTTTCTAGAGGAAATCCCTCTTGTTTATTTTTATGCGTGGAGATTCTAGAGCGAATGGATGAAGGCACATGGGGCAGGGTTAGGCTGTGCTAAACATTCTGAGACACAGACAGAGCAGCAACGGGGTTGGGGCCTTCTGAGAGAAGAGGCACGTACGGAAGTAAACGTGGATATTTGAAGAGTGATACCAGTGGAAGGCAAGGCTGGGAGTTTTTAAAGGAGGAGGATATTCTTTCCTGATTGAAGGCTTTGTCCGTGCAAACCAAGGCTCCCTGGGTTGGTTGCTTTGTTGTTAAATGCAGAGATCATTCCAAGGGGTGTAGTTGCTGTGTTGTTTTTCTTGCTTTGTTTGCTAAATGAAAACATCCCTGCTTAATTGCAGTCCTTTCACACAGAGCTTTGGTAGGGAAAACAAAGGCATTGTTCCACCAAATGGAAAAAGCACCAAATTGACAAAAGCGTTTAATAATTTCAGACCCCCTAACAAAAAAGTGTTTCAGACCAGAAAGAAAGAAAATCCAAATAACATTTTTAACTTTATTAAAGTTAAATTTGTAATTAAATTTTAATGATAAAGTTAAATTTATTGAAATGTAATCTCCATAGAGTAAAGTGAACATATCATAAGTATATAGCTCAATGCATTTTCACAAACTGAAATACCTGTGGAACCACCACCCAAATAGTGTTTTTGTTTTGTTTTGTTTTTAAATGTTCTCTGAGGCCAGGTGCAGTGGCTCATGCCTGTAATCATGCCCAGCACTTTGCGAGCCTGAGGTGGTGGATCACTTGAAATCAGGAGTTCAATCCCATATACTCGGGAGGTTGAGGCAGGAGAATCACTTGAACCTGGGAGGCGGAGGTTGCAGTGAGCTGAGATCGTGCCATGGCACTCCAGCCTGGGCAGCAAGAGTGAAACTTCGTAAAAAAAAAAATAATAATAAAATAAAATAAAATTTCTCTGTATTCTACCAAGGTTTAATATCCTAAACAAAATTAACTTTTGCATCGGTGTTAGTTTCTTCTAGAATATAAAACATTCTTTTAAGTAATTTAAATTCCTTGGCTTTTCTCTGTTTCACCTGCCACCTGATGCCACTCTTCTTCCCTCACCTTCTCCAGATGCCTAGAATTTGCTATTCTGGCCAGTTCAGACTGTCATCCAGCCTCTGCAAGGGTCAGCTCTCAGGGGCATGTGCGTATGAACCTTGTATATCACTTGTTCATGCTACTTTATGCTAGGCAATATGCTAGATGCTTTAAACAGATTAGCTCTAATTTTCACAATGACTCTGTTAAGGTAAGTATTATTGTCCTCATTACGTACAAGAAGCAGATCAGGATCAGAGCATCCAACTGCAGCTTAGAAGTCACAGTTCAGAGATTCAGTCCCAGTATGGCTTCCCTCCTGCAACTACCTCTCCGGAGCCACGGATGTTCATAGGCAAGAAAGGAGGACAAGGTAATTGACCAGGTCATCCCAACACCTTTTGTGTGGCTCTGGAGTACTGTTTTGTACTCATTATATTTTCCTTCCTGTTCTAGGACAGATGTATTCAGAAAGAACTGTGAAGTTTTCCCTTTTGATCATATTCCGCTTTTGCAAACCATTCCTTTCTCCTAGTCCATGCTGAGATGGTTGAGAGTCACCAAGCATCTGCCTGCACACCAGTGGCTCCTGCTTGCTGAGTGTTTCTTTTTCCCATTGACCCTAGACTGAAGTTAGTCACTGATGCTTTGGCTCTGATGACCCCCTTCTGGTTTCTAGCCAGTGGGTGAAATCATTATATATAAGAGCAGTTCCCAGCTTTCAAGAGGTTTGTTTACTTTGCTTCCTCCTGATCTTCCAAAGTGGAAATTTTGCCTTATCTTTATAATCCTGGTGACCAGCACAGGGCAGCGTATCCAGTAAGTGCCTGAGACATTTGCTGAACTGAAAGCACTGTTGCCATAATGAAAGTGAAAAGGTGGTGGATAATCACAGTACAAAAGGATCATTATGCTGTCATCTTTATCCTGATTGACACTCTTGAGCTCAGAATTTTTCTGTGGCTATCACCTATAGGCAATGAAGCCTTTCTGACCTAATCTTTGCCTGCTGCCCATGCTTAGCTCCCTGTGCTTTGCTCTCCTGCCCTCCCCCATCCTCTCCCTGCCCAATACCACATGATTTGTCCTGACCTCTCATTTGCACCATGCATTTGTATTTACTCCTTGATTCTGTGTCCTCTCACCGTCTTGAAGGACCAACTTCCATTTCTTCTTAACTTGGAACTTGAAAGCGCCCTCTGACAGTTAAGTATTTCATTCCCTTGCTTCCCCTTCATCTTGTATGTACCTGTACCTCTGTTATAGCATTTATCTGTCTTGCACATAGGTTTTTTAACATTTGCTTCCCCATCTGATAGTAGGCAACTTAAGAGTAAGGACCACGTCTTTTTATTTCTGCATATCCTGGGAGACAGATGATGCTCAATAGATATTCAAATGGTCTAGGCATCATGGCAGGTGCCTATAATCCCAGCTACTTGGGAGGCTGAGGCAGGAGAATCTCTTGAACCCAGGAGGTGGAGGCTGCAGTGAGCCAAGATTGCACCACTGCACTCCAGCCTGGGTAGCAGAGGGAGACTCCATCTCAAAAAATAAAATAAATAAATAAAAACTAAAATAAAAATAAGAATTAAAAAATATATTATTAAATGAATGAATGAACAAATGAAAGTACTAAATATGGATTTTTAACAGCTTTATGAAGACATAATTCACATACCATACAATTCACCTATTTAAAACATGTAAGTTAATTTTATACTTTTTAAAAATTTTGTTTATAGTATAGTCACAGATCTATGCAACCATTACCACAGTCAATTTCAGAGCATTTTCATCACTTCAAAAAGAAACCCCTTACCCCATAGCTATCACTCCCCTATGCTTTAATCTACCCCCTCATCCCTAAGCAATCATTGATCTACTTTCTGTCTATATACATTTCTCTATTCTTTTAATTTTAATTTTAATTAATTTATTTTTTTTGAGACAGAATTTCTCTCTTGTTGCCCAGGCTGAAGTGCAATGGTGCGCTCTTGGCTTATTGCAACCTCCATCTCCCAGGTTCAAGCAATTCTCCTGCCCCAGCCTCCCAAATAGCTGGGATTATAGACATGCACCACCACACCCAGCTAATTTTGTAACTTAGTAGAGACAGGGTTTCACCATGTTGCCCAGGCGGTCTCAAACTCCTGACCTCATGTGATCCACCCACCTCGGCCTCCCGAAGTGCTGAGATTACAGGCATGAGCCACCATGTCCGGCCACATTTCTCTATTTTGATAATTTTATATGAATGGAATAATATAATGTATGGTCTTTTGTGACTGTCTTCTTTCACTTAGTATAATATTTTCAAGATTTCTCCATGTTGTAGCTTGTTTCAGTACTTCACTTCTGCTTATAGCCAACTACTAATTCCTTGTATGCATACACCACATTTTCAATTTCATCAGTTGGTGGATATTTGGGTTGTATTTACTCTTTGGCCTTTATAAATAATATCGTTATGAATATTCATGTGCAAGGTTTTCTGTGGATATATGTTTTCATTTCTCTTGGGCATGTACCTAGAAGTAGAATGGCGGGATCATACAGTAACTCTGTGTTCAACGATTTGAGGAACCGTGAGACTATTTTCTGAAGTGCCTGCACCATTTCAAATTCCCACCAACAGTGTATGAGGCTTCTAGTTTATATCATTGCCAAAACTTGTTCTCTGTCTTGTTTCTATCCAACTAGTGGATATGAAATGGCATGTCATTATACTTTTTGTTTGCAGTTCCCTGATGCAAATCTTTCTATGTAATTATGGGCTAATTTTTATATTTCCTTTAGTTTATTCAGATCATTTGCCCATTTTTATTTTCATTTTCGTTTTGAGAATTGTGAATTGTATGGTATGTGAATTATGTCTTCATAAAGCTGTTAAAAATCCATATTTAGTACTTTCATTTGTTCATTCATTCATTTAATAATATATTTTTTAATTCTTATTTTATTTTAGTTTTATTTATTTATTTTATTTTTTGAGACAGAGTCTCACTCTGTCACCCTGGCTGGAGTGCAGTGGCGTGATCTCGGCTCACTGAAACCTCCACCTCCCAGGTTCAAGCCTACCTCAGCCTCCTGAGTAGCTGGGATTACAGGTACACACCACCATGCCCAGCTAATTTTTGTATTTTTAGTAGAGAAGGGGTTTCACCATGTTGGCCAGGCTGGTCTTGAACTCCTGACCTCAGGTGATCCGCCCACCTCAGCCTCCTAAAATGCTGGGATTACAGGCGTGAGCCACTGTGACCGGACTGTAATTCCAGAAGAAGGGTAGTTTTAGCTTTTACATTTAGCTTTTAAATCTATTTAGGGTTATTTTTTCTATGCAGTGTGAGGTAAGGATCCAACTTCAGTATTTTGCATGTGGCTATTTAACTGTCCCTCCACCATCTGTCGAAAAGACGACCCTTTCCCCATTATATGGCCTTGACACCCTTGTTGAAATCAGTTGACCATAGATACACTAAATAAAATTTGTGTTAAGACAGGTGATAATATAAAACACCTTGGTTGAATAATGAAAGCAGAGGCTGCTTCTCTTGTCTTTTTATATCGCTTCCACAAATATGAGGGACAGAGCAGCCCTGCTATCACCTAGCCTGTTGGTATGTAGAAAGGCAGTCCTTGCTTATCATTGTGTTCAATATTTCATCATTGTTTCTTTTTTAAATTTAAATTAAATTTAATTAAATTTAACTTTTTTTGAGACAAAGTCTTGCTCTGTTGCCCAGGCTGGACTGCAGTGGTGTGATCTCAGCTCACAGCAACCTTCAATTCCCAGGTTCAAGCAATTCTTCTGCCTCAGCCTCCTGAGTATCTGGGATTACAGGTGTGCATCACCCACACTCTGCTACTTTTTTCTTTTTTCTTTTTTTTTTTTTTTTTTCCGAGATGGAGTCTCGCTCTGTCACCCAGGCTGGAGTGCAGTGGTACAATCTTGGCTCACTGCAATCTCCGCCTCCCGTTCAAGCGATTCTCCTGCCTCAGCCTCCCGAGTAGCTGGGATTACAGGCATGCACCACTATGTCCAGGTAATTGTTTTTGTATTTTTAGTAGAGATGGGGTTTTACCATGTTTGCCAGGCTGGTCTCCAACTCCTGGCCTCAAGAGATCTGCCCACCTCAGCCTCCCAAAGTGCTGGGATTACAGGCATGAGCGACAGCACCCAACCATGTTTCTTACATCTTTTAAATATATTTGGCATGGTGAAGTAGCTTATACCTATAACTCCAGCACTTTGGGAGGCTGAGGTGGTAGGATTGCTTGAGCCTGGAAAGTCAAGGCTGCAGTGAGGTGTGGTCACACCACTGCACTTCAGCTTGGGTGACAGGGTTAGACACTAAAAAAAAAAAAAAAAAAAAAAAAAAAAAAAAAAAAAATTATTTTTCTGGCCTCTACATCTGCATGTTGGCATGAGATTCTGATGATCCACCAACAGATGTATCCCCTTGCTCCTCTACTAGGTAATTTTAATTTTTGCACCTGGCACCCAGCCTACCTCTACCATCAAAATCCCCCAAGAGAAGAAAGATATCTAAGGTTAACGTGCAAGCAGTGCATGGACCGTTACAGTGGAAAGGGCTCTGCTAGGTCCAGGCAGGCAGGCAGACAGACAGACCTGACCTACCTTGGAGGTTTGCTCCACTGCCATAGGGGGTTTTCTGGGAA
>NW_016813021.1:837802-848919 GCF_001698545.2 Rhinopithecus bieti | reverse complement strand
AAAAAAAAAAAAAAAAAATATATATATATATATACACACACACACACACGCACACACACACACACACATACATCAATTTTCCCAGATTGTCCTCAGTTTTCCTTCATCACTTCATCTTACCTCTCCTAAATATCTTTATTTACTCCTCCTTTCTTTCTCTGTTTTGTTAGCAGTTTCTTCTGTTTTCTAATAATTATGAAAGCATTCAAAATAAATAATAACCATTCCTGTCAAATGAGCTTTATAATAGGTTTTAGAACCCAGCTTCCCTTGATATTTGTTTGAAAAGGCTCACCGAGGTTTGAACTGTTTTGAATTGAGGGTACAAGCGCTTGGTTTCTCTCCTTCTTATATAATTTTGTGGTGATGAAGCCATAGTTGAATGTAGCCTTTTAGGATGGCCATGGCCTGAGAATCTACACTTGGCTTCTATCTAAAGCTGATTCAAATTCTGAAAATGGCTGTTGAATACAACACTAAAACCCATGGGGAATGTGAAAATTACTACTTTCCAGAATATCAGTCTCTTCAGAGCATAAAACTAACACTAAAAAGTTCTCATCTTTCTTTCAGCTAATTTGAAATAACAAGCAAAGAGGTAGGGATTTTATTTCCAAAAACAACACCCTCCATTACTGTTGCTTATGGTATTCACTTAGTTTTAGTCAGCTGATTAGAAGATATTTATTGAACACCTGATGTATACCTCCTCCCTGGGCTCAGTTTTCTAAGAAATAAAAACATTTAAGGCATGGTGCCTGTTCTTCAGAAAGTTCTAGTTTCACTGGAGGGATAAAAATAGTACATAAAAATTGAGAGGAAATTCAGGCCGAGTGCTGTGGCTCACACCTGTAATCCCAGCACTTTGAGAGGCTGAGATGGGTGGATCACCTGAGTCAGGAGTTTGAGACAGGCCTGGGCAACATGGTGAAACCCTGTCTACTAAAAAGCAAAAATTACCTGGGCATGGAGGCGCACACCTATAATCCCAGCTACTGGGGAGACTGAGGCAAGAGAATTGCTTGAACCCAGGAGTCAGAGGTTGCAGTGAACTGAGATCCGCAACACTGCACGCCAGCCTGGGTGACAGAGTAAAACTCTGTCAAAAAAAGGAAGTCAAAGAATTTCTTTTTTAAAAAAAGAGAGGAAATTCAGAGAGACGGCGAGACCTGTGTGGATTGCTCCTTAGTTGGGATACGTTCACAGAGACCTTAGGGCTTAATCTGACCATTTAACATAGTCCCACTATCTCCACTGACACTTTATGTGAATGGCAGTCAGGCCTCTTCTGCTCTTTCTGTCCGGCTGGTGCAGCCCCTCACCTCCACACAGGACACAGGCCTGGTCATGAGGGCCTGGAGTTGGATTTCAGCCCCTGAAGCTAGGTTCCCTTGTACAGTGAACAACCTATATTACTGTACAAGGAGCCCCTAAAGTTCCGAGATACATGTGCAGAACGTGCAGGTTTGTTACATAGGTAATAATGTGACATAGTGGTTTGCTGGCACCTAGGTATTAAGCCCTGCAGGCACCGCACCCCCCAACTGGTCCCAGTGTGTGTTGTTCCCCCGCTAGCCGTGTCCATGTGTTCTCATTGTTCAGCTCCCACTGATGAGTGAGAACATGCGGGTTTGGTTTTCTGTTCCTATGTTAGTTTGCTGAGGATGATGGCTTCCAGCTTCATCCATGTCCCTGCAAAGGACGTGTAGTTTCAATTTCTTCAGGGAAGGGAAAATGGGAAGAAATGAGGGAACACCATGAGCAAGGAACCAAGGTGAGACTGAGTATGTTCTATTCAGTGTCTGATATGAAGGTTGGTGAAGGAGGGTAGAAGATCCTCGTTGCCAGACTATAAAGTGGTGTTTCTTCCCCTGTTCCTCACCTTTTCCAATATGTAGTATTTTTACTCATAAATATTAACTGAGCAGCTGTTTATTCGCTCCAAACCAAATTATTATGAAAATTGCATCAATTTAGCAATGTAGCATGTGCTCTATAGACAATAGCATAGTCCTTAAAAATATCAGTGCTCATGTGAGCATTTCTCCCTAATTAATACTTTCTTACTGTCAAGGCCAAGGGAAAACTTGCCCTTTCTTGCTGTTGGGGCCAAGGGAGAAAAGGCATATACATTTATTCATAGTTTTATGTGACATAGGAACCTTTAAAATGAAGACCCAAAGATACATGGGAAATTGTCCATTTTTATGCTTAGGTTCAAGAAATTATGGACAATTGTGTAGAAATATGACTGGAGGCTGGGCATGGTGGCTCACGCCTGCAGTCTCAGCACTTTGGGAGGCCAAGGCAGGCGGATCACTTGAGGTCAGGAGTTTGAGACCAGCCTGGTCAACATGGTGAAACCCTGTCTCTACTGAAAATACAAAAATTAGCTGGGCATGGTGGCACACGCCTATAATCCTAGCTACTTGGGAGGCTGAGGCACAAGAATCACTTAATTTCTTGAACCCAGGAGGTGGAGGTTGCAGCGAGCCAAGATCGTGCCACTGCACTCCAGCCTGGGTGACAGAGCAAGACACTATAAAAAAAAAACAAAAGAAAGAAAGAAATATGATTGGACAAAAAGGGTATGATCTATAGTTAATAGACTCAGTGGGGCAACCCAGTAAAGCCTGTCTATCTAGATTCTTCCTGGCATCTCTGAGCATGCATTCCTTCTGTGTGTGGGGTAAGACCCTCTCTGGAATGGGAATCTTATGACCTACAGTCAAACAAGATAGGTCAGATAGCTTTTTTTTTTTTTTTTTTTTTTTTGACAGAGTCTCACTCTGTCACCCAGGTTGGAATACAGTGGCACAATCTTGGGTCACTGAAACCTCCACCTCTCCGGTTCAAGTAATTCTCCTGCCTCAACCTCCGGAGCAGCTGAGATTACAGGTGCCCACCACCATGCCTGGCTAATTTTTTGTGTCTTTAGTAGAGATGGAGTTTCACCATGTTGGCCAGGCTGGTTAAGCTCCTGACCTCAAGTGATCCACCTGCCTTGGCCTCCCAAAGTGTTGGGATTACAGGTGTGAGTCACTGTGCCTGACCAGATAGCTTCTTTATTGCCTGTTTTCACACAGAGAGGCAGAGGGAAAGTTAGAGTGATATTTTTACATTTTGTGGCTGGTTTTGGGAAAAGGGGTACTGGTTTCTATGATGTGCCTTGGGGAAGAGAGATTATAGTTTCTATGGCTAGCCTCAGGGGAGAATGGGACTGAGACACAGGATGACTAGAGAAGGTCAGAGAAACACTTTTGTTTCTGAGGCCTTCATTTGGGGGTATTGTTTTCTGAGTACCAACATTGCTAATCACACAAATCAGTGTTATACTTTCAAAACTGTTGGAAGCATACATTTAAGTACATAATTAGACATTGGAAATAAATTTATTATATTGAGTATTAATATAAGAGTTTTGTCAGGAATGAGTCATCTGGCTAAATCTAAATTGAAACCTAATTTAATTTCTCGATTGATAACATTTTTTTCCGGTTATAAACATAGTACATTTTCTTTGGGGGAGAACTTGAGTAATAGAGAACTCTATTTTTTTTTTTTTTTTTTGAGACAATTTCGCTCTTGTTGCCCAGGCCGGAGTGCAATGGTGCGATCTTGGCTCACCACAACCTCCACCTCCCAGGTTCAAGCAGTTCTCCTGGCTCAGCCTCCCAAGTAGCTGGGATTGCAGGCATGCACCGCCACACTGGCTAATTATGTAATTTTAGTAGAGACGAGGTTTCTCCATGTTGATCAGGCTGGTCTTGAACTCCCAACTTCAGGTGATCCACCTGCCCCGGCCTCTCAAAGTGCTGGGATTACAGGTGTGAGCCACCGCACCCAGTCAGGAGAACTTTATTAAGAAGAGGCCAGGTGCAGTGGCTCACGCCTGTAATCATAGCACTTTGGGAGGCCAAGGCGGGCGGATCACAAGGTCGGGAGATCGAGACCATCCTGGCTAACACAGTGAAACCCCGTCTCTATTAAAAATACAAAAAATTAGCTGGGGCAAGGTGGAGGGCGCCTGTAGTCCCAGCTACTCAGGAGGCTGAGGCAGGAGAATGGCGTGAACCCGGGAGGCAGAGCTTGCAGTGAGCCGAGATTGTGCCACTGCACTCCAGCCTGGGCGACAGAGTGAGACTCTGTCTCAAAAAACAAAAAAAAAAAAGAAGAAAAGAAAACTCATTTATGACTTACCCCAGAAATAACAGTTTTTTGTTGTTGTTGTTTGTTTGTTTTCTTTTGAGACAGGGTCTCACTCTATCGCCTAGATTGGAGTGCAGTGGTGCCATCTTGGCTCACCTCAACCTCTGCCTCCTGGGTTTCAGTGATTCTCCTGCCTCAGACTCCCAAGTAGCTGGGATTACAGGTGTGCCCCACTACCACCTGACTAATTTTTGTATTTTTATTAGAGACGGAGTTTCACCATGTTGGCCAGGCTGGTGTCAAACTCCTGACCTCGAATGATCCACCCACTTCAGCCTTCCAAAGTGCTGCGATTACAGGTGTGAGCCACCTTGCCTGACTGAGGTAAAGGTTTTAATATTTGGGTGAATAATTTTTAACTTTTTTTTTTTTTTTTTTTTTTGAAACAGGGTCTCACTCTGTTGCCCAGACTGGAGGACAGTGGTGCAATCACAGCTCACTGCATCCTCAAACTCCTGGGCTCAAATGATCCTCCCACCTCAGCCTCCCGAGTAGCTAAGACTACAGGCATGTGCCACTACACCCAACTAATTTTTTGGTGTTTTTTGTAGAGATGGGATTTTGCCATATTGCCCAGGTTGGTCTCAAATTCCTGGGCTCAAGTGATCCTCCCACCTTGGCCTCCCGAACTGCTGGGATTAAGGTGTGAGCCACCATGCCCAATCTGTTTTGCTTTTAAAAATAATTGATCGTATTAACACATGACTTGTTTTTTAAAGCTCTCTTTCTAAATTCTGAAGCATCTTTTTGACCTAAGCCCCACAGGCCATTTCACCTCCCTCCCTGGCTTTTGCTTCTGTACATCATTCCTATCTATTTCCAGGTTACATAGGGCCTCCTCAGCTCTTTTGAATTTTTTTTCCCAATGTACAAGGAGATCGCTATCAGCTTATTTCTATTCTTGTACTGGCCCCTAAATGTAGTAGTTCCTTCTATTGTAGTGCTGCCTTCCCTCTGGGTTAATATGCATCTGGGAAATCTGAGTCAGATATAGATCCAAGAGAGGTGGAAATCAGTTCACATGCACAAGCAAAACCTGGTGAGTGCTTGCAGCAGGCAAATATTGTTGTGTGTGTGTGTGTGTGTGCGTGTGTGTGTGTGTGTGTGTGTGTGTTTTGAGACAGTCTTGCTCTGTTGCCCAGACTGGAGTGCAGTGGCACAATCTTGGCTCACTGCAACCTCCGTCTCCTGGGTTCAAGTGATTCTCCTGCCTTAGCCTCTTGAGTAGCTAGGATTACAGGTGCCTGCCACCACACTTGGCTAATTTCGTATTTTTAGTAGAGACAGGGATTTGCTATGTTGGCCAGGATGGTCTTGAACTCCCAATTTCTGGTGGTCTAACCACCTCAGCCTCCCAAAGTGCTGGGATTACAGGCATGAGCCACTGCACCCAGACTCTACAATTCAATTTTAAGACTTATTATGTTCTGGAAGCAAATCTGTTATTAGACATAGAATTTGCAAATATTTTCTCCCATTCTGTTCTTGATGGTATTATTTGTAGCACAAAAGTTTTTAATTTTGAAATAGTCCAATTTGTCTATTTCTCTGTTAATATTGCTTGTGCTTTTGGCATCGTGTCTAAGGAGCCATGCCTAACCCAAGCCTATGGAAATTTGCTACTTATGTCTTCTTTCAAACATAGGAGTTTTATAATTTTAGCTCTTATGTTTAGTTCTATAATCCATTTTGACATAATTTTTTTCTTTCTTTTTTTTTTTTTTGAGACAGTTTCGCTCTTGTTGCCCTGGCTGGAGTGCAGTGGTGTAATCTCAGCTCACCACAACCTCCACCCCCTGAGTTCAAGCAATTCTCCTGCCTCAGCCTCCCAAGTAGCTGGGATTACAGGCATGCACCACCACGCCCAGCTAATTTTGTATTTTTGGTAGAGATGGGGTTTCTCCATGGTGGTCAGGTTGGTCTTGAACTCTCGACCTCAGGTGATCTACCCACCTTGGCCTCCCAAAGTGCTGGGATTACAGAGCCACTGCACCCTGCCAACATAATTTTTGTATAAGTCATGAGGTATATGTTAAAAACCACTGAATTGTACATGTTAAATAGGTTAATTGTATGGTGTGTGAATTATATCTGAGTAAAGCTTGAAGAAGAAGGAAGGGGAGGGGGTGGGAGAAGGGGGGGAGAAGAAAGAGAAGAAGTCATTCCGGCAGCCTCTGCTTCCTCTTTCTTGAGCCCCGCATCACCACGTCCAGACTTCCTTACTGGAGAGAGGCTATTTTGAGAGGCACCACAGAGCCAACTATCCAGTTCTGGCCATCATCGGCATGCAACTGTGAGTGATCCCAAGCTAGAGTCATAGAGGAACTGCCCAGGTGAACCCCAGACGATGCATACAGTACTAGGATATAATTAAATGATGGTTATTTTAAGCCACCAAGCTTGTCATATAGCAGAAGATAATCACAACAAGTAGTAAGTCAAATACTTGCTTTAACATTGTGACTACATATTAATCCTAAAATAAAATCCCACGAAAGGCTTGGTCTTCAAAATAAGAACCTGGATGGGGACATTAGTTGATTATAAGGGGAAGTGAAATAAGGAAGCGCTAAGGCTGGAGGAGCATGTTGTAAATGGCAGGTTGACCGGATCCAGGCAGGCATGCCAGCTGGCCTCCATCCTAAAGCTCACACTGGCAGAAGCAGCTAACCAGTCACTTGTCCAGAGGCCACCCGATACTTAGTAGGAGCTCTAGACGGCTGGCAGGTCATGTTTCTAGTTACAAGAAATGACACAAGTTAACCCCATCCGCTCGCCCTCCCCATTGCCTGAAAGGAAAATCACTGAGCTGGGAGGGACAGGGTGGTCCGAAACAGGGATAAAGGCCAGAGGGATAAAGGTTGGGAGTCTGTGTTTATATCTTAAATGGAGACTATCAATAGTGCCGAACTCTCTAGATTATCTCCACACAGGTCTCCTTTTTATTTAAAGAGACAGGGTCTTTTTTTTTTTTTTTTGAGATGGAGTCTCATTCTGTCACCCAGGCTGGAGTGCAATGTCACCACCTCAGCTCACTGTAACCTCCACCTCCTGGGTTCAAGTGATTCTCCTGCCTCAGCCTCCCAAGTAGCCAGGATTATAGGCACCCACCACCACACCCAGATAATTTTTTCATATTTTTGGTAGGATGGGGTTTCACCCTGTTGGTCAGGCTGATCTTGAACTCCTGACCTCAGGTGATCCACCCGTCTTGGCCCCCCAAAGTGCTGGGATTACAGGTATGATCCACCTTGCCTGACCAGAGACAGGGTCTTGCTCCATCCAGGCTGGAGTGCAATGGCACAATCATAGCTCATGGCAACTTCGAACTCCTGGGCTCAAGGAATCTTCCTGCCTCAGCCTCCCAAAGTGCTGGGATAAAGGTGGGAGTGAGCAACTGCCCCCAGCTTGGGGTTGTTTTTAGTATATACTTGGATAATGATGTATAGCAGGAGAATCCTTATAATTAAGTTTAATGTATTCACTCAGCTTTCTGAAAACCTACTGTGCTAGGAAAAAACTGTGAACCACAGAGACAGGTTCTCTGGTCTCAAAAAGCTTCTAATCAAGTGAGCAGGTAATTCCCCTAGGGCTTTGAGAGGAACCTTAGAAATGGTACATGGTCCGTATTTGCAGGAATTGGAGATTTCTTAGAGAAAGTGATATCTAAAACCAGAAAACTGAGGACGCTAGTTTTTCTTCCATTTTGTCCTCCAAGACACCTTATTTGGGTGTCAAAAGAAATGAAGGAATGGTAGTATTTCTTGCCTGGGCATGCACATGGGTCCTTCTATTTTTTTTTTTTTTTTTTTTTTTTTTTTTTTTTTTTGAGACAGAGTCTTGCCCTGTTGCCCAGGCTGGAGTGCAATGGTGTGATCTTGGCTCACTGCAACCTCTGCCTCCTGGGTTCAAGTGATGCTCCTGCCTCAGCCTCTCACGTAGCTGGAATTATAGGCATGTGCCACCATGCCTGGCTAATTTTTGTATTTTTAGTAGAGACGGAGTTTCACCATCTTGGCCAGGGTGGTCTCGAACTCCTGACCTCAAGTGATTTGCCTGCCTTGGCCTCCCAAAGGGCTGGGATTACAGGCATGAGCCACCGCGCCCGGCCTCTATTTTCTTTTCTAGATTCTTGTCATCATTCCATGTGGCTTTATTCTATGCAGTTTATTCCCTGGAACTTCAGTGTTCATCTGATGGGGTTTCACTGTTGCAACTTTCTGAGCTATGTAACATACCTCAGTGTGTGTGGTTTCACATATTTTTGCCACCACTTATTCATACGAATGTGTTCCAGCCATCTATTCCTACAAAACAAATCATACTAAGTATTTAGCAGTCTAAAACAACCATGATGTATTATTTCTTTTGATTCTATGGTTTGCATGGTGGTTCCTCTATTATTTTCATCTGGGCACATTCACAGAGGTCAGGAGTTCAAGACCAGCCTGACCAACATGGTGAAACCCTGTCTCTACTAAAAATACAAAAATTAGCTGGGTGTGGTGGTGCACACCTGTAATCCCAGCTGCTCAGGAGGCTGAGGCAGGAGAACAGCTTGATCCCGGGAGGCAGAGGTTGCAGTGAGCCAAGATTGCGTCCCTGCACTCCAGCCTGGGCGACATAGTGAGACTCTGTCTCAAAAACAAAACAAAAAAAAGAAGAACCTCACTTTCACTGCGTCCCATTGGTCTGAGCAAGTCACAAAGCTAGCCCAAGTTCAAGGGAAATTGAAATGGACTCCGCCTCTGGGTAGGAGAAGCAATGAAGTCACACCGGAAGACACATGAAGAACTACCGTGTCCATGTTTGCATACATTTTCTTAGAGAGTGTTTTTATGTTTCTTTCACTTGTGTTGACATACATGTGACAGTTGTTCTTACCACCTTCCAAGAAGGGGTTGTCCATTATTATATTAAATAAAATTCATATTGCTTATACCAACTCAACTGTTACTAACTTTGGGAAATAAGCCTGTTGGCTATTTCTTTTTTTTTTTTTTCTTTTTTTTAGACGGAGTCTTGCTCTGTTGCCCAGGCTGGAGTACAGTGGTGTGATCTCGGTTCACTGCAAGCTCCGCCTCCCGGGTTCACGCCATTCTCCTGCCTCAGCCTCCCCAGCAGCTGGGACTACAGGTGCACACTGCCATGCCTGGCTAATTTTTGTATTTTTAGTAGAGACGGGGTTTCACCGTGTTAGCCAGGATGGTCTCGATCTCCTGACCTTGTGATCTGCCCGCCTCGGCCTCCCAAAGTGCTGGGATTACAGGCGTGAGCCACTGCACCTGACCGCCTGTCGGCTATTTGTAAGCATGGATTAAAGTGCAGAAGAGGTTTGATTTGGGAAAAGATCTAAATAAGATTTTTTTTTTTTTTTTTTGAAACGGAGTCTTGCTCTGTGCCCCAGGCTGGAGTACAGTGGTGTGATCTCAGTTCAGTGCAACCTCTGCCTCCCAGGTTCAAGAGATTCTCCTGCCTCAGCCTTCTACCACAGTAGCTGGGATTATAGGCATGCACCACCACACCCAGCCAATTTTTGTATTTTTAGTAGAGATGGGGTTTCACTGTGTTGGCCAGACTGGTCTTAAACTCATAACCTTAAGTGATCCACCCTCCTTGGCTTCCCAAAATGCTGGGATTACAGTCGTGAGCATCCGTGCTTGGCCTCTACATAAGATTTTTAAGTGACTTCTGTTACATGCTGAATGAGAAGGTCTTTAATGAGTTCTATTAGATGCTTATACCTTGTATACTCTTACACTCTTAAGAAGGGTATACGTTCATGGGCCAGGCGCAGTGGCTCACACCTGTAATCCCAACACTTTGGGAGGCTGAGGTGGGCAGATTACAAGGTCAGAAGTTCAAGACCAGCCTAGCTAACATGGTGAAACCTCGTTTCCACTAAAGATACAAAAATTAGGCATGGTGGCACACACCTATAATCCCAGCTACTCAGGAGGCTGAGGCAGGAGAATTGCTTGAACCTGCGAGTCAGAGGTAGCAGTGAGCTGAGATTATGCCACTGCACTCCAGTCTGGGTGACAGGGCGAGACTTTCTCTTAAAAAAAAACCAAAAAAAAGTATACATTCATATACTTAGAACTTCACTTGCCCCCAAGATTTTTGTTGATAACAATTTAGTGAAGCAAGTGGAACAGGCATTACCTTCCTCATTTAATATGAGTTTGGGAGACAGTGAGAAGTTACATGACTAGTTTGTAGCAGAGCTATGTTTGGGTCCCAGGCATCTAATTTCTAATCCTGAGCCCCTTCCATGGATTTCAGATAGAACTCTAATCATTCTAGGAAGAGAGAAGGGACCTTAAAGGAATCTCCATTTTCATGAGTTCATAGCTATGAAGGCAGAAATTCATCTTGCCCCAATGTAGGTACAATGATTACTTACATAGCATAACACTTTGTGTATACTGTACATTATTTTTTATTACAAAGTTGTTTCATTTACACTCATATGATTTTCACAAAAGCTGGGTAAGGATACCATTATACTCTTGAGAAAAACAAAGTTGAATGAAAGAAAAGTGGCTCCCAGCACGTTGGAAGGCTGAGGCTGGCAGATCACCTGAGGTCAGGAGTTCAAGACCAGCCTGGCCAACATGATGAAACCCCATCTCTACTAAAAATACAAAAATTAGCCGGGCTTGGTGGCACATGCCTGTAATCAGGAACACATCAGGAATAATTTTATGGAGGAACATGGCGCAATGACCGTGGCATTTTATATGGTTCAATTTTTAATTTAACAAAGTTTTATGGGCCAGGTGTGGTAGCTCACACCTGTAATCCCAGCAATTTGAGAGGCCGAGGCCAGCAGATCTCTTGAGGTCAGGAGTTTGAGACCAGCGTGGCCAACATGGTGAAAACCCATCTCTACTAAAATACAAAAA
>NW_016813021.1:835337-837581 GCF_001698545.2 Rhinopithecus bieti | reverse complement strand
ACAAAACCAAAAATCCCCAAAGTTTTATGGACAAGAGTGGACTCAACCTTCTTGGAGCCTGTAATTGACCTATCTTTAATCTGATAATCACAGAAACTGTACAGGGAACAATGAGATGGTCTAATTGAGACCGGATCATAACTGAGATGCAAAACAAGGAGTCAAGTAGGCACAGGAGGGAGTGGTGAGGAGAAGAGAGGGAGAGCATTCTAGCCATGGGGATGGCAAATTCAAAGGCCTGTGGTAGATGAGGCATGGTATGTTTGAGGAACTGAAAGAGGGCAGGATCACGCATACTTTATAGGCCATATGAAGAATTTTGGTCTTTATCCTAAAAGCAATGAGAAACTATTGAAGTGTATTTTCAACAGGGGAAGGACATTATCAGGTTTGAATTTTTAAAAGATAATTTAATAGTTATGTCTAGACTTAGGTGTCCAAAATTGGGTTGAGAATAAGAGTGGATGCATAGTATAGTCAATTAAGAAAACACTGTAGTTGTCTAGGTTAAAAGTATTAGTATTTTAGACTAAGGTAGTGGCAATGCCTGAGATGGGAAGGCTTAGACATATATGAGAGAGATTTAGGAGTTCAAGTTCACAGTTCATACTGATGACTGGGCAGGGGGTGAGGAAGAGGGAGGGGCCAAGGACAATGTCTCATTTTCTGGCTGAACAGTGTAAGCACTGACTGGCACAGGACCAGATTTGGAAGGAAGAATGTGAGCTCAGTTTTGGGCTTGTTGATTTTGAGGTGGCTTTGAGAAATCTATGTGGATGCAAAGCTGTAGGGTTGGGAGTATAGGCCTGGTCTGGGAATATAAATTTGGGAATCTTTGGAAGGTGGATGGTAATTGAAGACAGGGACATGGAGGAGCTCACCAGAGAGACTATGGAGTGAGAAAAGAGGTATGTAGGGACTGAATCTCAAGGAATTCCAGCCTTTAAAGTCCAGGGAGATGCAGAGAAGCCAACAAGAGTAGCTGAGTAAGAGGCAGGAGCAGAGGGCAGGTCGGAAACCAGTAGAGTGTGATTGATGTCCCCCTAGCCAAGGGCAGTGGTCAGTACCTTCTATTTTTTTTTTGTTTTGTTTTGTTTTTTTTTTAGAGGGAGTCTCACTCTGTCACTCAGGCTGGAGTGCAGTGGTGCGAACTTGTCTCACTGCAACCTCTGCCTCCTGGGTTCAAGCGACTCTCCTGCCTCAGCCTCCTGAGTAGCTGGTACTACAGGCATGTGCCAATGTGTCTGGCTAATTTTTTCGTATTTTTAGTAGAGACGGGGTTTCGCCAAGCCAGGCTAATCTCAAACTCCTGACCTCAAGCGATCCACCCACCTCGGCTTCCCAAGGTACTGGGATTACAGGTGTGAGCCACCATTCCTGGCCCCATATACTGGTATTAATGTCAACCAGATTAAGGATTGACATTTGCGTTACATTGCATCATATATGGATGCATAGGAGAACACTTATAGGCCCAGTTGGAGCTATTTTGGAGATGTGAAAATGGATCCAGAGGAGTTGAGGAATGCCTGGGAAGATAGGTGTGAGAAGCAAGCTATCAGAGGATTTCAAGAGTCACTTATGTAGTCGTCTTAGTTCAGGCTACTGTAACAAAATATACCATAGGCTGAGTAGCTTAAACAACAAACATTTGTTTGGGAGGTCCAAGATCAAGGTGCCAGCAGATCCAGTGACACCTGCTTCTTGGTTTGCAGGTGGCTGCTTCTTGGTTTGATCCTGCTTCTTGGTTTGCAGATGGCTGTCTTCTGGCTATGTCCTCACATGGCAAGAGCAGAGAGAAAGAAAGAGAGCAAGCTCCCTTTTGTCTCTTTTTATAAGGGCAGTAATGCCATAACGAGGGCTCCAGCATCATAACCTAACTACCTCCCAAATGCGCCACCTGCAAATATCATCACATTAGAGACTAGAGATTCATAATATGTAATTAGCAGGGACGGCTGGGCATGGTGGCTCATGCTGGTAATCTTGGCACTTTGGGAGGCCAAGACGGCAGGATCACAAGGTCAGGAGTTCGAGACCAGCCTGGACAATATGGTAAAACCCCATCTCTACTAAAAATACAAAAATTCGTCGAGTGTGGTGGCATGTGCCTGTAATCCCAGCTACTCTGGAGGCCAAGGCAGGAGAATTGCTTGAACTCAGGAGGTGGAGGTTGTGGTGAGCCAAGATCGCACCATTGTACTCCAGCCTGGGCAACAAGAGTGAAACTCTGTCTCAAAAAAA
>NW_016813021.1:818348-833606 GCF_001698545.2 Rhinopithecus bieti | reverse complement strand
AAAAAAAAAAAAAAAAAAAAAAAAAAAAAAAAAAAAAAATTAGTGAGGACACAAAACACAAAACCCTCAGTTCACAGCATTAGTCTTCTTAGCACAGAAGTGAAATAATGCCATTAGGAAAGAAATACTAGCCTTTTCAGAATGGTAGAGTAGAACATGAAATTGTAACTTCTTTTCAAGATTGCTAACTTGAATGCAGTCTGCTAATCATAGGATTTTGGATTGCATTTCCAACTTTTTTTTTTTTTCAAATTACTAGGATAAAATGTATCTTGGTTGCTTTTGAAGCAGATCTTCCTCTTAGAAATTACATGTATGGTAGGCTGGGCATAGTGACTCATGCCTGTAATCCCAGCACTTTGGGAGGCCAAGGCAGGTGGATCACCTGAGGTTGGGAGTTCAAGACCAGCCTGACCAACATGGAGAAAACCTGTCACTACTAAAAATACAAAATTAACTGGGTGTGGTGACACATGCCTGTAATCCTAGCTACTTGGGAGGCCAAGGCAGGAGAATCGCTTGAACCTGGAAGATAGAGGTTGCAGTGAGCCGAGATCAAGCCATTGCACTCCAGCCTGGGCAACAAGAGCGAAACTCTGTCTCAAAAAAAAAGAAAAAAAGAAATTACATGTGTGGTGGCACCTGACAGCTGCGTCTGTCTGACAACTTTGCTGTGGTACTTCACAGAAGTCTATGATTTCAAATGAGCTGTTTTCCTTTTGTATAGGTTTATTTTTCTTTTCCCTTTTTTTTCTTCCCAGGCTGATGAGCCCTGAAAACACACTCCTGCAGCCCAGGGAGGAGGAAGGGGTCAAGTATGAGCGTACCTTCATGGCATCTGAATTCCTGGACTGGCTGGTTCAGGAAGGTGAGGCCACCACAAGGAAAGAGGCAGAGCAACTTTGCCACCGGCTTATGGAGCATGGCATCATCCAGCATGGTGAGTGTATTGGGCAGCTTTTGCTGCAGTAACAAGCAGCCCCAAATCTTGTGTCTTACAACAAGTACTTATTTCTCACTCATGAATCTGTAAGTCAACTGCACCTCTGCTTATGTTCAGCTTGTCTCCAAGCTAGGGGTCAAGTTCAGGTCTGTGTTCCATGCCTTTCCATTCTGGGACACAGACTAGAGGAATATCCACTGTCTGTGATGTGTTGTTTTCAACAGATGGTTGCAGATGCTAAAGAGGGCAGGCAGGTTCTTATAGCACCTCCAAAAGCTGCTGCTTGGATGTAATGTAACATCACAACTCTATATCTAACTGGCTAAAGCAAGTCATGAAGTCAAGTATAATATGGAGTTGAGAAATAGATGCCTCCCAGAAGGTTGGTTGTTAGAGGAGAATAAACATTTCCTGAACCATGATGTAAGTTGCCACAGTGAAGAGTTAATCCAAAGAGCCTTCATAAAAGTGTCACTTTCCTTTTAGGGCTGAATCACAACAATGCAATGTAAGTTACTGGTTAAGAAGTGTTTTACAGTCAGCCCTTTGTATCTGTGGGTTCTGCGTCTGTGTATTTAACCAACCATGAATTTAAAATCTTTGGAAAAAACTTGTGTCTGAACTACACCCACATAGACATTTTTTTCATCATTATTCCCTAAACAGTACAATATAATAACTACTTACAGAGTGTTTACATTGTATTGGGTATTATAAGTAATCTAGAGATGATTTGAAGTATACAAAAGGATGTGCATAGGTTATACATGTAAGGACCAGGAGAACACTTTCCCCTTTGCCCTCTGAAGGTTTGCTGAAAATCACTGACAAGAGGCAGATTTGTTTTGTTTTGTTTAAGACAGAGTCTCCTTCCATTGCCCAGGCTGGACTGCAGAGGCACCATCTCGGCTCACTGCAATCTCCGCCTCCCGGGTTCAAGCGATTCTCATGCCTCAGCTTCCCAAGTAGCTGGAATTACAGTGGGATTACAGGAGCATTAATTTTTGCATTTTTAAGGGAGGGATTTGTCATATTGGGCAGGCTGGTCTCTAACTCCTGGCCTCAAGTGATCCACCCGCTTTGGCCTCCCAAAGAGCTGGGATTACAGGCATGAACCACCATGCTGGGCCCAAGAAGCAGATTAATAGGAGAAAAGGCATATAAATATATTAACATGTATAGAAGACTTCAGAATGAAAACCCAGAGATACAGGGAAAATTGTCCATTGTTATGCTTATATTCAACAAAGTATGGACAGTTATGTAGAAATATGATTGGACAAAAAGGGTATGATCTAAAGTTAATAGACTGAGTAGAGAAGCCCAACAAGGCCTGTCTGTATAGATTCTTTTTGGCCTCTCTGCAGCATTCATTCTTTCTGGGTGTAAGGCAGGATCCTTTCTGGAATGGGAGTCTTTTTTTTTTTTTTTTTTTTTTTTTTGAGATCGAGGCGCTCTTTGTCACCCAGGTTGGAGTGCAGTAGCATGATCTTGGCTCACTGCAACCTCCGTCTCCTGAGTTCAAGTGATGCTCCTGCCTTAGCCTCCCAAGTAGCTGGGATTACAGACATATACCACAACACCTGGCTAATTTTTGTATTTTTTAGTAGAGATGGGGTTTCACCATGTTGGCCAGGCTGGTCTTGAACTCTTCACCTCAGGTGATCCATCCGCCTCAGCCTTCCAAAATGCTGGGATTATAAGTGTGAACCACCATACCCAGCTTGAAATGGGAGTCTTACGACCTACAGTTAACAAAGTAGGTCAGATAATTTCTTTATGACCTGTTTTTACACAGAAAGGCAGAGGGAAAGTTAGAGTAATATTTTAAGATTTTATGTAATCCCAGCACTTTGGAGGCTGAGGTGGGCGGATCACCTGAGGTCAGGAGTTCAAGACCAGCCTGGCCAACAGGGTGAAACCCCATCTCTACCAAAAATACAAAAAATTAGCTTGGCGTGGTGGTGTGTGCCTGTAGTCCCAGCTACTCAGGAGGCCGAGGCAAGAGAATCACTTCACTTGAACCCGGGAGGTGGAGGTTTCAGTGAGCCGAGATTGTGCCACTGCACTCCAGCCTTGGTGGCAGAGCAAGACTTCATCTCAAAAAAAAAAAAAAAAAAAGAGTAAGTATTGTTTTACAATACTTTTATTTCATTTAGATATATGCTATAAAACACAGGGGCATATGCAGGTGTATATTGAGTTACAATCTAAAATTATTTGTTACTCTGCATTGGAGTCAAATATTTTGGAAGCCGTGGATGTAGAGGCATTGCTTAGAGTGAGTGACACTGTATTCCAGGCTGCTTTCTCCTGTGCAGTTCTGCCACAGTTGGACTCACAGCTGTCTGTTGGTGGCCTAACATGTCTAGCTCTGGTTTCAGTTCACTGAGGAAAGGAAGATGGACAGGGAAGCACAGTGCTGGTGTGATCCATGACCTTAAACAGTTCATAGTATTGTCAGGACTACGACATGGTTATAGAAGCAATTAGAGAACAGTAGAAGATGTGCTATTTTATTTATTTATTTATTTATTTATTTTATACTATGTGCCAGGCCCTGTGCTTATCCTTTTTACCCTTATTAACTTACTAATAAATAAACTCTACGAGGTAGACACTCTTTTTTTAAAAAAATGTATTGTGGTAGGAACATTAATATGAGAGCTACCTTCTTTTATTATTATTATTATTTTTTGAGACAGAGTTACTCTGATCATGCAGTGGCAGATCTTGGCTCACTGCCACCTCCCCTTCCCAGTTTCAAGGGATTCTCCTGCCTCAGCCTCCTGAGTAGCTGCATACCACCACACCCAGCTGGTTTTTGTATTTTTAGTAGAAACAGGATTTCACCATGTTGGCCAGGTGGGTCTCGAACTCCTGACTCAAGTAATCCACCTGCCCCAGTCTCTCAAAGTGCTGGGATTATAGGCATGAGCCACCATGCCTGGCCTGAGAGCTACCTTCTTAACAAATGTTTAGATGTACAATACTATAGGGCCAACATTCTTATTATCTCCATTTTACAAATCAGGAGGTGAAGGCACCAATAGGATAAATCACTTGTCTGAGGCCACTCAGGTAGTAATGTCCAAATGGATATTACTATGAGTAAGTGTGACCTTGGAGTTGAGTGGGATGACTGGGGTTTTCCCCCGTGAAAAGTGGTAGGTTTGGGTTACAGTTGGTTATTTCATATCTTTGCTCTGCAGAGAAAAAGTCAGATGAGGCTGGGCGCGGTGGCTCAGTGAGCTGGCCAACATGCCAAACCCCGTCTCTACTGAAGAAACAAAGATTAGCTGAGAGTGGTGGCAGACGCCTGTAATCCCAACTACTTGGGAGGCTGAGGCAGTGAGAATCTCTTGAACCCTGGAGGTGGAGGGTTTGTATTTTTAGTAGAGAGAGGGGTTCACCATGTCAGTCAGGCAGGTCTCTAACTCATGACTTCAGGTGATCCGCCTTGGCCTCCCAAAGTGCTGGGATTACAGGCGTGAGCCATAGCGCCCAGCTAATAAAAAATATTAACCACAGAAGTATGCTTTCCATGGTTGTAGGAGGACTGAATATTCTGTATAGAAACTGGGGTTTCTGAGGGAGTTTCAGTTTCCCAGCACAGTAATTCATTGCTAGGTCACAGGTTGCAACTTGGAGTTATGAAAATGTGGCCACCATACCTGTGTATGTTAGAGCTCATGGTAAGTACCAGTTAGTGTCTTGAGCAAAGCTTTTAATTGTCTGGCTAATAATTAATTTCATAGGTTAAACATTAAGGAAAGTCAGCCTTTAGGCTTTGAGCAGAAGGTTTCCGGATAAAAGTGGTTCCCTATTTTGAAACCAGTAAGTGTAAAAATCAGGTTCACCTATAAAATCCTAACTAGCTTCATCTATGAGTGGTGACTGGTGCACTTTACTCAAGGCAGAAATTGTTAGATGAATAATTAACATGCATGTGTATTTGTGTGGATATATATATATGTGCATGTATATGTACATGTTTATACAAATGTCTATATGTTGACCACATCTATACATATTTATCTAGCTTTTTAATTTATGGATGGGTACCATCTATAAAGGCATTAGGCTACTTTACAGATCTTAATATACTGTATATTTAATGTGTATGTGCTTCACACATATGCTTTGTACGTTGTACTTATTAAATCCTCACAGCAATTTTGTGGCATTAGTATTATTATTGCAGATTTACAGTGAAGAAATCTGGGCTTCAAATCCTTTAAGAGATTTTCTCAAGTTGCAGAGTTACCCTGTAGCTACTAGGTGTTGTGTCTTAGAAAGAAGCTTGCCTTGGTCTGGGACGTATGTGACTGCGTATGGCTGCCTGGCACAACGGAATGAGCACAGTCTTTGGAAGGAGACAGTCTGGATTTAGATGCAGCTTTTTCACCTACTAAGTGGCCATGTCTGCATCTCATAACTTTCCCATTCCTTGGATTTTGAAACTATAAAATTTGAGTTATATGATAGACCTTTGAGAGTTTGTTTTTTCAGAGACCTATGAGCATCCACATGTTCAGTGTGTACTAGAAGGTTTCAACGCGTAGTTGTATTCGTGGCTAAGATTTATTACAGTGAAATGATACACAGCAGGGTCAGCAAGAGACAAGGGCACATCGGGTGGAGTGTGGAGAAATCCAGGCACAGGTTCCTATGTTCTTCCTTCTTGAAGGGACTCCCTCCTCTACCCGTGAAATGCAGTATCTTTTCACACAGTTATAAATGCAGTTATCTATAACACGTGTGCAATATCTTTGCCCAGGGGAGCCCTTGTAGGGGCCAAGGGAAAACATCCCCTTTCCCATCTGAAGGTTGGCTGAAAAATCAACTCACAAAAGACAGATCAATTGGAGAAAAGGCAAACCAATGTATTAGTGTGTACACGGGGAGAACCAGAGTGATTACCTAATATCCCAATGCGGTACAGATGCTATGTCTCCCACTTCTTAGAGGAAAGGGAGATGGGGAAGTGTCAATGATTTTTAGGAGGATTAAATGAGCTTGAAGAATATATAATGGCCTGCTACAAAGTCCATTGGGTCAGCAGAGCAGACCATGGTTTGTGACAAAACTCTGAACAGGTTTGTCAACAGACTTCAGTCTTTCTTCCTGTCATATGAGTTCAGTTAATGAAAACTCAGGGAAGGAACCAGAGGTAAATTGTTTTCTTCTTTGGCAGATCCAGACTTAGGCAGGTGGGGAACTTCAGAGAACTTGATCCAGTGCTTTGGGGGACACAGAGGATTGAGGGACAGAAGCAGAGGAGAAGGTCAGAGACATCGTAGCTTTTTCTGCAATTCAGCATATCAAAGTGCCATATTTTGGGGTATCCATTTCTGAGCCCTAATACCATGCTGAGGTGCAAAGCCAAAGATTTTTACTGAGGGCTTTTCTCATAGGTACACTCTGCTTGCTCAGCCAGTCACAACCAGCAGCATTCCAGGCTCTCAGAAGGAAAGCAAGTATTCTCCATAAATCACACTGTTTGTACAAACAGTCTAGGCAGGCCGATACAACACAATTCAGTGTGCCAGGTGGGCAAGGTCCTTATCAGTTAGTGACTTGGGAACCTTCCAAAAGCCAAGTTCCCAGATGCTAGCCATGGACCAGCCACATAAGCCAGCCCTTCTGTATCAGGGCTGCTATGGTAACTCTTTCCTGCACAGAATTGTTGGGAGAATTAAGTGATTGCAGTTGGCAAAAGCTTTTAACACAGCATCTACCTCTTATGGCCTTCAAATGCTAGCTCTCGTACCTAATCTGATCTACTCTAAATAATAGCTGAAATGTATAGAGCTCTTACTATATTCCAGCCACTATTCTAAGAACTCTATTCACGTATGTATTTCCCTCAGTAACTCTGAGAGTTAGGTATCATAATCATTCTCATTTTTGAGATGAAGTAAAGTAACATGCTGACGGCTGGGCATGGTGGCTCAGGACTGTAATCCCAGCACTTTGGGAGGCTGAGGCAGGCGGATCACTTGAGGTCAGGAGTTCAAGACCAGCTTAAGCAACATAGTGAAATCCTGTCTCTACTAAAAATACAAAAATTAGCTGGGCATGGTGGCATGCGCCGGTAGTCCCAGCTACTTGGGAGGCTGAGGCAGGAGAATTGCTGGAACCAAGGAGGCAGAGGTTGCAGTGAGCTGAGATCATGCCACTGCACTCCCCCCTGTATAAAAAAAAAAGACTTGGCCCAAAAAAAAAAAAAAAAAAAAAAAGAAGTAACATGCTGAAGATGAGAGCTACTGAGTGGTAGATTCAAGATTCAAATCAAGACAGTCTGGCTTCAGAGCCTGCACTCTTAACCACTAAAGAAGATGAGATGCTAACTGCAGGCCCCACTAGAAAAAAATTCTCAAGTTCTATTGCATCAGCTGAATCAGCCAACACAGCCTGGCAGATATTTAAACTATAAAAATTATTAACCTGTGAAATCTATAAGATTCTCTTTCCCCAAACAATGACCAGGGACCTTGAGATTTTTGGGTAACCTTTGCAAACAGGAAATGGGATGAACACACTTTTTTTTTTTTTTTGACATGGAGTTTCGCTCTTGTTGCCCAGTCTGGAGTGCAATGGTGTGATCTCGGCTTACCACAACCTCTGCCTCCCAGGTTCAAACAATTCTCCTGCCTCAGCCTCCCAAGTAGCTGGGATTACAGGCATGTGCCACTGTACCTGGCTAATTTTGTATTTTTAGTAGAGACGGGATTTGTCCATTTTGGTCAGGCTGGTCTCGAACTCCCGACCTCAGGTGATCCTCCCGCCTTGGCTTCCCAGAGTGTTGGGATTACAGGCATGAGCCCCTGTACCTGGCCTCTTTTCTTTTTTTGAAACAGGGTCTTGCTCTGTTGACAGGCTGGAGTGCAGTGACATGATCATGGCTCACTGCAGCCGTGACCTCCCAGGCTAAATTGGTCCTCCCACCTCAGCTCCTGAGTAGCCAGGACTACCAGTGCTCACCACCATACCTGGCTAATTTGTCTATCTTTCGTAGAGAGGGAGGTTGTTGCCAAGATTGCCCAGGTTGGTCTTGAACTCCTGGGCTCAAGCGATTCTCCAGCCTTGGCCTCCCAGAGTGCCGGGATTATAGGTGTGAGCCACTGCAAAGGGCCTGAACACACTTCTTTACTCACATAAGTTACCTTTCTCAACTCCTTTAGTTGCCATCTGGCTATTTTAGCAGCTTTAAATGGAGGGAGATGGAAACCAGATAATGACGTGGGTAAATTGCTCACAGCTGCAGCAGCTGACCCTGGCCTACCAGGCTACCACGGCTGTGTCTGGGTGGATAATTTCCTCTTTTAGAACTTTAGTCAGAGCACTTCAACAATTTCAACACTAAACCCTCTTTCTTTTTCTTTTGTTTTAAACATATATTTATGTAACACAGTGCCATATACAAAGCAGTTTTACATACATTATCTTTTTAATCCTCCCAGTTGCTTGAGAGTAGCTATGATTACCTCATCCTTCAGTGGAAGACAGTAGCAGATACATTTGCTCTGCTGGCCATGAAGAGAGAATTTGGAATCTGTAGCAAAGGAAGCTAGAGGCCACATCCAGACAGGAATTAACTGCATCTCTCCAATAATTAAGATAATTGATAGAGATCAGCCTAAGTCTGGAATAGCCCAGCTGGAAAGGAAAGGGGAAAAAGGGGAAGAGGAAAGGGAAGGAAGAAAAAGAAGGCACTAACTAGGTGTGGTGGTTCGTGCCTGTAATCTCAGCACTTTGGGAGGCTGAACGGGGAGGATTGCTTGAGGACAGGAGTTCAGGACAAGCCTGGGCAGTATAGTGAGATCTTGTCTCTCTGGAAAAAAGAAAAAAAAGAAAGAACGTACTGATGATTGAGGCTAAAGGCAAGCTTACACAGAGGAGGAAAAATAATTTTTTCTTTACTTTTCATGAGTTCTTAACTGAGACCTGCTATAACAAAGGACAGACTAACAAGAGAAAAATGAACAGAAGTTTAATAATATGTATGCCCTCTGTAAATATGGGTGAAAATACAGAGAAATGAGTAAATCTCTAGGATAGATCTGAAAAGAGTAGTTGAGGCCAAGCGTGGTGGCTCACACCTGTAATCCCAGCACTTTGGGAGACTGAGGTGAGTGAATCACTTGAGGCCAAGAGTTCTAGACTAGCCTGGCTGACATGGAGAAACCCCATCTCTACTAAAAATATAAAAATTAGGCAGGTGTGATGGTGCGTGTCTGTAAAAACCCAGTTACTTGGGAGGTTGAGGCAGGAGAACCGCTTGAGCTCGGGAGGCAGAGGTTGCCGTGAGCCAAGACTGCGCCACTGCACTCCAGCCTCCTGGGTGACAGAGCAAGACTCTGTCTCAAAATAAAATAAAATAAAATAAGGGTTGTTCAGACTTCAGGCTTAAATACCATTATTTCCTGAAACAAAGAAAAAAAGATGTAACCCAGTTAAAACCAGAGGGCCAGAAAAAGCACCTTATACAAATGTGAGGTTGGTTATGCAGGTTTAGGTCAACACCTTCTTTATTTATTTTGAGTCTCTAGTGACTTAATTTTCTTTCTGTCCCTGGTGCAGAGAGGGAGAGACCCTTACAGAGGGGCATTTCCCAGCTGTGGATGGTGGCTCACACTTGTAATCCTAACAATTTTAGAGGCTAAGGCGGGAGGATTGCTAGAGCCCAGGAGTTTGAGACCAGCTTGGGCAACATAGCAAAATCCCATCTCTTAAAAAAAAAATTTTTTTTAAAAGGACAAAAGAATATTTCCTTTACAGATGTACATTTCTAAAAGGACAACTTTTTGGAGCTACTGTTGTATCTGCAGCTTCTCAAAATAACAAGTACCAAACAATCCTTATGCCAGGGAGCCATATTTTGGGCTGGCATGTCCTGAGCCCCTTCAATTGCAACTTTCTCAAGACTACATGGCATTAAGAAAAAAATTATCGACACTTGTTAGAAAAGTAAGGAAAACTTTGCTTAAGATTATTACAATAGGGGTATTGCAATAGGGTAGACAGATTGGGCTCAACTTAAAATATAGGGACAAGTGGGGATTTAGAATCAAGGAGCACAGTGTGGGGTTCGTCAGTGGATGGAAAATTACTTAACAGGAGACTTAGGGCGGGGAGATTCTTGCTTAAGACAGGCCAAGGACTTAGAAATCAAAGGTGGAGATAACAAACTTGATTGGGTATCAAGGGTGAGGGATTGTCAGTACACTGACTTATCAGGGTTCTTTGCTAAAACTGGGCTGGGTAAGCCAAGACAGCAGGATGGGAGTGGAGGGGAGGGGAAGGGAGCAGCAAGGTGGAGGCCCGGTAGAAAAGAGGGCTCAAAGGAGCCTGACTGAAGCTTGGTCCAGGGGAGCATCTGTCAGTGCCGACCTAGCTTTGCTTGCCCACCCGCCCTTCCTCTCCATCGCAGCTCTCCTGCTCTCCTACTCATGCTCGCTCCCTTTTTTTTTTTTTTTTTTTTTTTTTTTGGATGGAGTCTCGCTTTGTTGCCCAGGCTGGAGTGCAGTGAAAAAAGATTGTGCTGGGTTCAAGTGATTCTCCTGCCTCAGCCTCCCGAGTAGCTGGGATTACAGGTGTGTGCCACCACACTGGGCTAATTTTTGTATTGTTCATAGAGACGGGGTTTCCCCATACTGGCCAGGCTGGTCTTGAACTCCTGACCTCAGGCAATCCACCTACCTGGCCCTCCCAAAGTGCTGGGATTGCAGGCATGAGCCACCACACCCAGCCCCCTACTCATGCTCTCTGATTTGCATTTGCTAACTTCTTGCCAAGGGGACTTTCAAGTCAAGAAGAAGAAATGGAGGAGACTTCTTTACAGATGGCACTCTGTGTCTTAGCCTTTCTTTACCCCTAACTAGAGAGTAAATGCTTTAACGATAGAGAAGTTGTTTTGTTCATTTCTGTATTCCTATTGGTTTGGCATATATATATATACACGATATATATATACACACATGATATATATATACGATATATATGTATACACGAGATATAGATATACACGAGATATATACACGAGATATAGATACGAGATATATATATGATATATATATGAGATATATATATATATAGTACTCAGCAAAAATGTATTGAATGAACAAGTGACAAAAGTGACCGCTTACTGAGGACTTGGCCTTTGCTGGGCACAATACTGGTGTTTATACCAGCAAGCTTTCTTTGAATATAAGCAGCTCCAATCATCACTTCCTTTAAATATATGGCAGAGCCAGCTGATAGTTAAAGGAAATGTTGAAAACAAGGCTACCTCAAGAAGAGAAACTGAAGCAACTCTGGGGATCCAGGAACCAGGAACTAGTGACTAAAAGGTAATCCCTTCCAGCCACTTATGGCCAGGTGAATCAGCTCTGTTTTCTGCATATGCAGTTGCCTTCTCCAGATGCTAATGTTCTAGAGAGGACCCTTACTGGCTGAGTCAGGTCATAGGCTCGCCTCTTGACCCTGGGTGGGGACCCTTTGACTGACAGATTCACCAAGTGGGAGAATGGGGGTAGTTGTTCCACTCTCCCCACTCACACCCTGCAAAGAAAAACAAAAGAAAAAGCAAGCCCTGTTTTCACAGGGAAATGAGCGCTTGGCAGGCTGTTCTTTACTGCTATTGGCTCATTTAATCTTCACAAGCAATCAATGCATTTGATACTGTTATCTCTCTTTTTAAATTTTATTCCATTTTTTATTAGATGGAGTCTTACTCTGTCACCCAGGCTGGAGTACAGGGGCACAATCTTGGCTCACTGCAACCTCCACCTCCCGGGTTCAAGCGATTTTCTTGCCTCAGCTTTCCAAGTAGCTAGAATTACAGGCACATGCCATGACACCTAGCTAATTTTTTTGTACTTTTGGTAGAGACGGGGTTTCCCCATGTTGGCCAGGCTGGTCTCAAACTCCTGACCTCAAGTGATCCGCTCGCCCTGGCCTCCCAAAGTATTGGAATTACAGACATGAGCCACTGCACCCGACCATCTCTCTGTTTTTTTAGATGAGGACATTGAGGCATTTGCAACTGGCATAATCATTCTTAGCTCCTAAATGTTAAACTTTGAACAGAAAAAAAAAAGAAAAGAAAGAAAAAAAGCTGGGTAGAGTATTTTCTCAATCTACTTTCAATATTTAACATTTCAAGTGTAATCTTAGCAGCAGCCGTAATCTAATCTAATTTTTTACTTTCCCAATTTAGACTTTCTGGGCATTTTCCCACTGTGCTCTCTCATATGCTTTAGCCCTGTGTTACTTTCTATTATAGCTGAATCCAGTGCAGGAGGAAAAATAGACACAGCCAGAATGCTGTTGTAATGTAAATGGAAAGGAACAGGTTGCTTGACAGAGGACTAAGACATTGGCACACAATATGGTGTTGGTTTAGGTAAAAGGAGAATGTACCTATAACGGCACCAAGCCTTAACTTTTCAGAAAGTATGAAAGGAATACAGGATGCCTTATCTTATGTAATCTTCTGAAAGAAGAGTGTTATGCACATAGACCAGAGGTTTCTCTCTCTCTCTCTCTCTCCCTTTTTTTAAAGATGAGGTCTTGCTATATTGCCCAGGCTGATCTTGAACTCCTGGGGTCAAGTGATCCTCCCATCTCACCCTCCCAAAGTTCTGGGATTACAGGCATGAACCACCATGCCCCTTTGAGGTTTTTCTTTTGTAAACAGTGTCATACCTATGAATATTTCTTTCCTTCTTGACGTTAGTAGTATCCTTGTCCATTGTATATGAACTGCTTCTCGAGGTACAACCTACGCTTATTTCTGAAGCCTGTGTTCCTACCCACTCTGGCCTCAGTCCTGACAGCTTGTCATGCAGTGTCCCCTGTAGTATGTGGTCCTCGCTTTGCCCAAGCATGCACTTTTACAACAGCACACAGAAGTCTTAAAACACAAGCATGGGATCTCTATGCAGTTGAGGTATACTGAAAGTGTGCTCCTACTGAGTGCTCAGCTTGGCCTTATCTGGTCATTTAAATCCTCAGCTGGGTTTAAGTTGTCATTTTCATTGGGACCTGTAGGCTGGGGTCTCAGGCTTACTAGAAGAGCATATCAGGTTTCTCCGTCTCCTGGGTGGAACAGAGAGTTCAAGCAGCAGTTTCTGATATGCTTCCTCTCTCTCCTGGTCAAAGAGTGCTGTGGTATTAAGTTCCAGTTCCTGATGAACATGAGCTAAATCATACTCATCAATGGGAGGTGGGGGCTGAGGAGACAAGGGGACCAAAAGTTGAGGGGCTCTCCTTTAAGCAGGGAATTGTTTCCATTCTGTTTCCATCACAGACCTTTCTTCTATCCCTGACCCTTGTGTCAATCTTGGGTGAGTTTCTAGTATCAGCCCCCTCCCAGCTGGGTGGCCAGGGGGTTTGGGCTGGGATTCGTGTCTGGGATGCAGGCTCTCCTTATGCAGGTATAAACAATGATTACTCTCAGCCGTTTCAACCTTGCTGCACTGCTGTCATTCATGATTCTTCCTCTAGAAGTTTTTCCACTAGCCTCTTCTGGCTTTTGATTCTGAGCCGCTCACTATCATTCAGTTTCTCTGAGCTGATACTCTCATCTCAGTACATCTGGGTCATCTTTTCTGTTTGGCTCTCTGGTTCTTTGGAAAAACTCCTTCATTCTATCTTCCCTCTCCCTGCTCCCTGCTCACCCCCACTCCAGCCAGGAATGGATAAACAAGTCCAAGTATGTTAACGCCAGGGAGTAACTACCAGGAATAAAACTGAGCATAAGTAAACTCATCAGTGTGACCACAGAACGATATGAAGATGAAATTTAAGAAGGAATTTCACTTACACTCACATACATCTATCCTGATTATGATTGGAAAAATATGGGTGTTGATTAATATTCATAATCAGTTTTGATTTAGAGAGTAATGTTTTTAAAAATTGTTAATTAGTATATTATTTTAAAAATCAACATTTTAAAGGCTAGAACCTTTCATCCAGCTTTTTTTCTTTTTTTTTTGAGACAGAGTCTTGCTCTGTTGCCCAGGCTGGAGTGCAGTGGAATGATCTTGGCTTACTGCAACCTCCACCTCCCAAGCACAAGCAATTCTCCCTCCTCAGCCTCCTGAGTAGATGGGACTATGGGTGTGGCTAATTTTTGTATTTTTCATAGAAACAGGGTTTTGCAATGTTGCCCAGGCTGGTCTCCAACTTCTGACCTCACATGATGCACCTGCCTTGGCCTCCTAAAGTGCTGGGATTACAGGCATGAGCTACCGTGCCCGGCCCAGCATTTTTTCTAGAAAGCTTCCCTTTACTTTCTTTCTCCTCTAAGTGATGACACTTGACCCAACCAGGAGCTCACCCCACTCCCCCTTCCATCCAAGGAAGGCCGGTGTATCAGGATTCATATTCTTTAAATTTTATTTTAGCCACTCTCCCAGCTGTCCCAGGTTTTGGTTATATTGGCAGTTGGCAAAGCCTCCAGGCCGCTGGAGGGAAGGGGTGGGTGTTGGTTTTGCCTCACTGGCTCACTCCTGTGACTCTGAAATCCTTCTTGGTGCTGAAAACATAACCTCAATGGGGCATTCCCCTTAAGTGGGAACAAAATGTGCTTCCGCATCAAAATAAGGGAAATGGGATGGGGGAGATAGTGTGATAAAAACTGGAACAACTCTTGATCATTTGCGTGTTCAGGACAAGGATCATCTTCTATGGCAAATGGCTTTCAAGGTGCTGTACCCGATGAAAGGGATGAACTTGTTTGTTGGTTGGCTGTTCTGTTCTTGTGGGAAATCAGCCACCAGACCAGTGCTACCCAATGAAACTATGCTAGGAGCCACCAAGACAATCTACATATGTGATTTTAAATTTTCTGGTAGAAATGGCACAAAAAAAAGGAGGAATGGGTTAAATTAATCTTCATAATATACTTTAACTCGCCATCTCCAAAATATTATCATTTAAAAATGCAATCTATATGAAAAATACAAATTAGCTACTTTACATTTTGTTATACTAAGTCTTCAAAATCCAGTGTTTTTTCACTTAATCAAACTCACATTTCAAGGCTCATGTGGCTAGTGGCTGCCATCTTGGAGAACACAGCTCTAGACCGTTTTGAAACCAGCAGAGGGCAGCATGGTGTCCTGGCCAGTGTGCATTTCATTTTTCTTTTTTATTTTCTCTCTTTTTTTGGGGGATGGAGTTTAGCTCTTGTTGCCCATGCTGGAGTGCAGTGGTGCAATCTTGGCTCACTGCAACCTCTGCCTCCTGGGTTCGAGCGATTCTCCTGCCTCAGCCTCCCAAGCAGCTGGGATTACAGGCAC
>NW_016813021.1:814554-818180 GCF_001698545.2 Rhinopithecus bieti | reverse complement strand
GATGGAGTTTAGCTCTTGTTGCCCATGCTGGAGTGCAGTGGTGCAATCTTGGCTCACTGCAACCTCTGCCTCCTGGGTTCGAGCGATTCTCCTGCCTCAGCCTCCCAAGCAGCTGGGATTACAGGCACGTGCCACCACAGTCAGCTAATTTTTGTATTTTTAATAGAGACGGGGTTTCACCATCTTGGCCAGGCTGGTCTTGAACTCCTGACCTCAGGCGGTCCACCTGCCTCGGCCTCCCAAAGCGCTGGGATTGCAGGCGTGAGACATTGTGCCTGGCTGCATTTCATTTTTCAGTCCCTTATCTCTGTGATCTTTGTTCCTCTATGTCTGAGATTTCTGACATGTTTTTACAGCGCCAATTTGGACATCTATATAAAGTGGGTACGAGCCACATAGGTAACAACAAATGTTCTCCCTTCCCCAGCACCATGATTTCACAATCCTATTTTCTTTCTCTCTCAGTTTTTGATGAGGAAGCTAAAGCCCAAAGGTATTAGGAAGTCACCCAAAGAAAACACAGTAAATGGCATGAGGAGAAATACAACTATAGTGTCTGACTCCAGAATCCAAGTTCCAAACAACTGTTCTATGGCCTCCATGAGAAAGAATTCCTGTACTTGTTTAACAGGTTCTCCTAAAGAATCGAAACAATGTCCATCAAACTGCTAATGTATATTACCTACCAAGTATATTTTAGGATGAGTCTATTCAGGTCAATTTGCAGCTTCAATTTTCTACTTTTTCTTTCCACTCCGTTTTTACCTTTGATTTTTTAATATTTCCAGAAGTCAAAAATGTAGGACGGGCACAGTGGCTCATGCCTGTATTCCTAGCACTTTGGGAGGCTGAGACGGGCAATCATTTGAGCCCAGGAATTGAAGACAAGCCTGGGCAACACAGTGAAATTCCATCTCTACAAAATATCAAAATAGTTAGCCAGGTGTGGTGATGCACGCCTGTAGTCCCAACTACTCAGGAGGCTGAGATGAGAGGATTGCTTGAGCCTGGAAAGGTTAAAGCTGCAGTGAGCAGTGATTGTGCCACTGCACTCCAGGCAACAGAGCAAGACCCTATCTCAAAAAAAAAGAAAAAATGTAGTTAGCTATTATTGTTTGGACTGGACTTGATTTTGACAAGTCTCTTAAATTCCTGGTCTTCAGTCTGGGTGTGGTAGTTCACACCTGTAATCCCAGCACTTTGGGAAGCTGAGGCAGGCGAATCACGAGGTCAGGAGTTTGAGACCAGCCTGGCCAACATGGTGAAACCTCATCTCTACTAAAAATACGAAAAATTAGCTGGGAGTGGTGGTGGGCACCTGTAATCTCAGCTACTCAGGAGGCTGAGTCAGGAGAATCGCTTGATCTGGGAGGCTGAGATTGCAGTGAGCCAAGATCATGCCAGTGCACTCTAGCCAGGGTGACAGTGTAAGACTCCGTATTTAAAAAAAAAAAAAGAAAAAAAAATTTAGTTTTCATTGTGGGATCCTTTGGAGTTTTACTGACAGCAGAACAATATTATTAATGGTATATTAGCATTATGGAGACCCTGTCTTTCAGGGAGTGATTGGTTTCTACAGATTTATTAATTTCACTTGCTTTGGATAAAAGAATACAGTATTGTAATTTCTCTTCCACAGATGGAAAAATTGAGGCCTAGGGACTGAACATAACATAACTGAACATTCCCCTGTTCTATCGCAGGGGAATCTGAGCCACGTTGCTAGAAGCTATGTCTTCTGACAGCTTGACTTCCTGTCTAAGCAGCTTCGTGGCTTCTGAGTCAAGCATAGTTTCTTAACACAATATGGGCTTCAAATAGATAGAAAGTGTTTGTTTCCTAAGCTTTTGATCTTATGTCTCTAGACTTGAATTTGGGATGCTATCTGGGTTGTGTTTAGCAACAAATAACAGAAAGTGCAGTAAAGATAGTTTAAGCAGTGAGGTTTCTCTGCCTCCTGAAGTGAGATGCCCCTAGGTCTAGAATCCCAGGCTGACACTGAGACTCCCGACATAGGTGCTGTCCATCTATCTCTCTCCTGTTCTTAGTGTACACCAGGCCTAATGTCTGCACTCTGGGCAGGAAGAACAGGGAATGACAAAGAGTTAAGAGCAGAGAGGTGTTGCCTAGCAAGACTTTGCTTTTTTATTTGGGAAGGGTAGTCTGTCCCAGGGATTTCATCCTACATCTCATGGGCCAGAACTATGTCACATGGCAACCCCAGGGTGGAAGGCAGTTGGTGACTCATATGGTTTTGGCTGGGCACACTACTGCCCTGAGCAAAATTCTTAAGGAAGAAGAAAGAGAGATTGGGTTTGAATAAGCAGCTGGCACTGTCAGCCACAAGGACAAATTGTCTTTTTCATTAAATAACTAAGCAAACTTCCTTATGAAACATACGCTTTTAAGGAACAGCTTTCTTCCTGTGTCCACACAAAGAGTTCCTTATAGCTCTAAGCTAGATTTAAAAGCAGATGGGTATACGAATGTTAATGTCTCAGTTTCAGCAAATGTACCATGGTTTTGTTAACATTTGGGGGTGCTGGATGAAGGGTGTAAGGGAACTATCTGTACTATCTTTGCAGCCTTTCTTCCTTTCTTCCTTTCTTGCCTTCTTCCCTCCTTCCCTCCTTCCGTCCTTCCCTCCTTCCCTCCTTCCCTCCTTCCCTCCTTTCTTTCTTCTCTTCTCTTCTCTTCTCTTCTCTTCTCTCTCTCTCTCGCTCTTTCTTTCTTTCTCTTTCTTTCTTTCTTCGTTTTTTTTTTTTTTTTTTTTTTTTTTTTTTTTTTTTTTTTTTTTTTTAGCTGGAGTCTTTCTGTGTCTCCCAGGCTGGAGTGCAGTGGTGCAATTTTGGCTTACTGCAGCCAAGTAGCTGGGATTACAGATGTGCAGCACCACACCCAGCTAATTTTTGTATTTATTTACTTATTTTTTTGAGATGGAGTCTCACACTGTCACCCAGGCTGGAGTGCAGTGGTGTCATCTTGGCTCACTGCAACCTCTACCTTCCAGGTTCAAGTGATTCTCCTGCTTAGCCTGTTGAGTAGCTGGGATTACAGGTGCCTGCCACCATGCTTAGCTAATTTTTGTATTTTTAGCAGAGACAGGCTTCACCATATTGGCCAGGCTGGTCTCGAACTCCTGACCTCAAGTAATCTGCTTGCCTCGGCCTCCAAAAGTTTTGGGATTACAGGCGTGAGCCACTGTGCCTGGCCTTCTTTGTAGCTTTTCTATAAATCTAAAGTTATTCTAAAATGTAAAGTTTATTTTTTTAAAAAGTAAGTGGGTGTTTTTTTCTGCATCGTCTCTCTTTTTTAAAGCTATGAACGATATAGAAAATATATAAAGACCATTTAAAAAATAAAAGACTATGTCTTGCCACTGCTATCTTCCTTTTCTGAACTTCAGCTTCTTCCTCCTTTGAGGGTCTGTTGACATACTGACTTTATCTCTTCAGTCTCAAAAGCAGCACCTGATAAATGACTGTGCGGTAAAGCACCAGCAGGTTAATATGGTAACTTTCCTGGGAATACTAAGAAAATGCCATGCAGGAGTGAGTCTATGGGAAGACACTTTCACATCTTGGGGTTCCTGGGAAGGGATTTTTTTTTTTTTTTTTTTTTTTTTT
>NW_016813021.1:807353-811999 GCF_001698545.2 Rhinopithecus bieti | reverse complement strand
CTTAGTCTGATAGGCTTCTTTTGTGGGTAAACCGACCTTCCTCTCTGGCACCCTTAATATTTTTTCCTCCATTTCAACCTTGGTGAATCTGATGATTATGTGTCTTGGGGTTGCTGTTCTTGAGGAGTATCTTTGTGGTGTTCTCTGTGTTTCCTGAATTTGAATGTTGGCCTCTCTTGCTAGGTTGGGGAAGTTCTGCTTGATAATATCCTGAAGAGTGTTTTCCAACTTGGTTCCATTCTCCCTGTCACTTTCAGGTACACCAATCAAACATAGGTTTGATCTTTTCACATAGTCCCATATTTCTTGGAGGCTTTGTTCCATTTCATTCTTTTTTTCTCTAATCTTGTCTTCACACTTTATTTCATTAAGTTGATCTTCAGTCTCTGATATCCTTTCTTCTGCTTGATTGATTCAGCTATTGATACTTGTATATGCTTCACAAAGTTCTCATGCTGTGACTTTTCAGCATTATCAGGTTATATATATTCTTCTCTAAACTGGTTATTCTAGTGAGCAATTCCTTTAGCATTTCTTCAAGGTTCTTAGCTTCTTGCATTGGGTCAGAACATGCTCCTTTAGCTCAGAGGAGTTTGTTATTATCTACCTTCTAAAGCCTACTTCTACCAATTTGTCATACTCATTCTCTGTCCAGTTTTGTTCCCTTGCTGGCGAGGAGTTGTGATCCTTTGGAGGCGAAGGGACGTTCTGGTTTTGGAATTTTCAGTCTTTTGTGCTGGTTTTCCTCATCTTCATGGATTTATCTATCTTTGGTCTTTGATGTTGGTGACCTTCGGATAGAGTTTTTGTGTGGATGTCCTTTTTGTTGACATTGATGCTATTCCTCTCTGTTAGTTTTCCTTCTAAGTCAGGCCCCTTTGCTGCAGCTCTGCTGGAGTTTGCTGGAGGTCTACTCCAGACCCTGTTTGCCTGGCTATCACCAGTGGAGGCTGCAGAACAGCAAAGGTTGCTGCCTGTTCTTTCCACTGGAAGCTTTGTCCCAGAGGGGCACCTGCCAGATGCCAACCAGAGCTCTCCTATATGAGATGCCTGTCGACCTCTGCTGGGAGATGTCTCCCAGTCAGGAGGTATGGGGTTCAGGGACCCACTTGAGGAGGCAATCTGTCCCTTAGCAGAGCTGAAGCACTGTGCTGGAAGATCCACTGCTCTCTTCAGAGCCGGCAGGCAGGAATGTTTAAGTCTGCTGAAGCTGCACCCATAGCCACCCCTTCCCCCAGGTGCTCTGTCCCAGGGAGAAGGGAGTTTTATCTATAAGCCCCTGACTGGGGCTGCTGCCTGGGCAACAGAGCAAGACTCCATCTCAAAAAAATATTTATAAAATAAAATTTAGACCTGGGCAAGATGGACGAACAGGAACAGCTCTGGTCTGCAGCTCCCAGTGAGATCAACACAGAAGGTGGGTGATTTCTGCATTTCCAACTGAGGTACCCAGTTCATCTCATTGGGACTGGTTAGACAGTGGGTGTAGCCCATGGAGGGCAAGCAGAAGCAAAATGGGATATCGCCTCACCCAGGAAGCACAAGGGGTCAGGGAACTCCCTTCATCAGAGATGCCCTGCCCAGAGTGGAGGAATCTAGAGCTCTCTAGATTCTCATATAGGAATCTAGAGAGGCAGCTTGGCTACAATGGCTTTGTGCAGCTGTGGTGGGCTCTGCCCAGTTCGAACTTCCTGGTGGCCTTGTTTACACTGTGAGGGGAAAAACTGCCTACTCAAGCCTCAGTAATGGTGGACACCCTTCCCTCCACCAAGCTCGAGTGTCCCAGGTTGACCTCTGACTGCTGTGCTGGCAGCGAGAATTTCAAACCAGTAGATCTTAGCTTACTGGGCTCCACTGGGTTGGGAACTGCTGAGCTAGACCACTTGGCTCCCTGGCTTCAGCCCCCTTTCCAGGGGAGTGAACAGTTCTGTCTCGCTGGTGTTCCAGGTGCCACTGGGGTATGAATAAAAAACTCCTGCAACTAGCTCAGTGCCTGCCCAAACGGCTGCCCAGTTTTGTGCTTGAAACCCAGGGCCCTGGTGGCGTAGGCACACTAAAGAATCTCCTGGTCTGCGGGTTGCAAAGACCGTGGGAAAAGCATTGTATCTGGGCTAGAATGCACTGTTCCTCATGGCAGAGTCCCTTATAGCTTCCCTTGGCTAAGGAAGGGAGTTCCCTGACCCCTTGTGCTTCCTGGGTGAGGCGATATCCCATTCTGCTTCTGCTTGCCTTCCATGGGCTATACCCACTGTCTAACCAGTCCCAATGAGATGAACCGGGTACCTCAGTTGGAAATGCAGAAATCACCCACCTTCTGTGTTGATCTCTCTGGGAGCTGCAGACCAGAACTGTTTCTGTCCGTCCATCTTGCCCAGGTCTAAATTTTATTTTATAAATATTTTTTTGAGATGGAGTCTTGCTCTGTTGCCCAGGCTGGAGTGCAGTGGTGTGATCTTGGTTCACTGCAACCCCTGCCTCCTGGGTTCAAGTGAATCTCCTGCCTCAGCCTCCCGAGTAGCTGGGATTACAGGTGTATACCACCATGCCTGGCTAATTTTTGTATTTTTAGTAGAGATGGGGTTTCACCATTTTGGACAGGTTGGTCTTGAATTCCTGACCTCAAGCGAACCGCTTGCCTTGGGTCCCCAAAGTGCTAAGATTACAGGCGTGAACCACTGTGTCCGGTCTACTAGACCTTTTACATATGTTGTTTCATTGTTCCTCCAATTCATTTTATAGATGAAGAAAACTAAAATTCAGAGCAGTTAAGTAATTAAGTAAATAGTGAAACTGGGATTCAACCCTGGGCTATCTGAGGTCAGAGCAATGTTTTCTGTGCTATAGCCATATCCTTTTTTTTTTTTTTTTTCCAATAGAGATGGGGTTTTACCATGTTGCCCAGGCTAGTCTCAAACTCCTGGGCTCAAGTAATCTGCCTGCCTTGGATTCCCAAAGTGCTAGGATTATAGATATGAGCCATTGTGCCTGGCTGCCACATTCTTTTGGTAAGCAATTCCAAAGTAATCAGCATTTTATGGTAGTGAATATTTGTTTTTAAATTATTTTAAATAAATAGAGACAAAGTCTCACTGTGTTGCTCAGGTTAGTGTCAAACTCATGGGCTTAAGTGACCCTCCCGTCTTGGCCTCCTAAAGTGTGAGGATTACAGGCAGGAGCCACGGTGCCGGGCCATTGGTAAAGAATTTTATGGAAAACATTTCCAGCCAAATTACCTCTGTAACCTAGAAACAGGAATAAATGTGGGCAAAGCAGACTCCACGCTCCTGTGTTTGCAAGCTTGTCTGCCTCCTTGTTTATCATGATCACACCTTGGAATGGGAGACAGTCTAGTGTGGAGGTTCGGGGTGAGGCCCTGGAGTGAGTCTGTAAGCACTTCTCTCTTGCATCTTCTTATTAGTGACTCTGAGACACTCAGGCAAGTTTGCCTTGTCTAAGTCCCAGTTTCCTTATCTGTAAAATGGGAATCATAATATAGGAATATAATAACTCTCTCATAGTACTGTTGTAAGAAGTAAATGATATAAACCTGTAATGTGCTTGGCACAGGGCCGTGCACAGACTATCTATCATTCAGTAGATGATAGCTGATAATTATCTTATTTTTATCGTCTGCATTCTCATTATTGGATGCCTGGGTGGGCAGAGCTTAATGTATTTGATGACCTCATCCATTGCTGGTCTTAAACGGTATCTTATACATACTCTCTGCTGTTACGTACTTGTTAAGTAAATCAACACTGAAATACTTTGATCGGGCCTTTGGGTTTGTGGCAACAATTTCAAAAGATCTAGAACACAGTTACAGATTTCTTTTGTTGAATTTTGTATCTGAGATATTCCATTTGCCAGATGAAATAATTTTGTTTTTAGACTTCTCTGCACTTACAGTACAATCTAGTCTCTGATAAACAAGATTATCTCTGAAAATCCTACCTTTTGTTCTGCATGTTATCACTAACAGTAGAGGTTCTTTCTAGTCTTTGGAATGTACCCAGCTGTTATTTAATGATACATACAGAAGAATAAAACATAGGTTGACTTTCCATCTGTTTATTGCCTTTACATTTCTGGCAGTAAGACACAGAAGCTGCAGCACTCAGACAATCACAGTGTCATGTTTCGTTTTCTATCTTTACTAAAGTTACTCTGAATCCTTTTACCTCTTTTCCATCCTCTTGCCTCTCTTCAATCAATTAAATAAGTGTAAGTGGGTTATAACTTTGTGAATGTGAAATGTTTTGTTTCAGTAATATCAGTTAATAGGATTTTACGCTCTACAATCGATTTCCTGCTTTCATATCCTCTTCTTAATGTTGTGAGTGCTAAGGAAATCATTATTTTAGTCCTCTGACTCACTGTTGTTACTGCCTTTTGGAGAGTTTTGTATCCCAAGCAGCTAGCACCATCTTTTGGAGTAGGCACTTAAAACAATTGCTTAATGTTTTTGATTCAAGGACTTTTGTTGCTTTAGGAAATAGGGCTCCTTCAACTACTGCTTCCTTTTAGGATGGCTTGAGATGCTTGAGATGGCCTTAAGTACAGCTCAGGTTCCTTCCTTCCTTCCTTCCTTCCTTCCTTCCTTCCTTCCTTCCTTCCTTCCTTCCTTCCTTCCTTCCTCCCTCCCT
>NW_016813021.1:644781-805743 GCF_001698545.2 Rhinopithecus bieti | reverse complement strand
GTCCGGAGGCCCTGGTGGCCCTGGGATGGGGAACCACGATGTCTTCCGTGGAGGTTTCGGCAGTGGCATCCGGGGCGGGGTCGCGGCCGTGGAGGGGGTCGGGGCCGAGGCCGCGGAGCTCGCGGAGGCAAGGCCGAGGATAAGGAGTGGATGCCCGTCACCAAGCTGGGCCGCTTGGTCAAGGACATGAAGATCAAGTCCCTGGAGGAGATCTACCTCTTCTCTCTGCCCATTAAGGAATCTGAGATCATTGACTTTTTCTTGGGGGCCTCTCTCAAAGATGAGGTTTTGAAGATTATGCCGGTGCAGAAGCAGACCCGTGCTGGTCAGCGCACCAGGTTCAAGGCGTTTGTTGCTATCGGGGACTACAATGGCCACGTCGGCCTCGGTGTTAAGTGCTCCAAGGAGGTGGCCACCGCCATCCGTGGGGCCATCATCCTGGCCAAACTCTCCATTGTCCCGGTGCGCAGAGGCTACTGGGGGAACAAGATCAGCAAGCCCCACACCGTCCCTTGCAAGGTGACAGGCCGCTGCGGCTCTGTGCTGGTGCGCCTCATCCCTGCACCCAGGGGCACTGGCATCGTCTCAGCGCCTGTGCCCAAGAAGCTGCTCATGATGGCTGGTATTGATGACTGCTACACCTCAGCCCGGGGCTGCACTGCCACTCTGGGCAACTTCGCCAAGGCCACCTTTGATGCCATCTCTAAGACCTACAGCTACCTGACCGCTCCCCTCTGGAAGGAGACTGTGTTTACCAAGTCTCCCTATCAGGAATTCACTGACCACCTTGTCAAGACCCACACCAGAGTCTCCGTGCAGCAGACCCAGGCTCCAGCTGTGGCTACAACATAGGCTTTTTATACAAGAAAAATAAAGTGAATTAAGCCTGTTACTAAAAAAATAATAATAATAATAATAATAATAAAATAAAAGCTTATGTCTTGCTGGCAGGGAAATCACAGCACTTTTGTATGCAGAATTAACTCACCTTCTAGAAACACCAAGTCTGAGGAATAGGTCAACCATCCGTTTATCCTTGCAGTTTATCAGGGATCTTGAGCAATGTCTATCAGGGCTAGGTGACTTTTTTAGGAAAAGATACAGAGATCAGTAGTAGCTAAGAAAGTAAGAGGAAAAGGAGTGAATGGTTGGATAGAGTACCATCCCTGGTGACCAAAAAAAATGATCCCTCACAGGAGCCCCACCCACCCTTGTGCACTTGGTGAAGCAGCGAGCCGGGCAGCTAGTGAGGGTCTTCTGTCTTCAAGGTGATCTTGATGACCTTTGTAACTTTGACACTGGTGTGCAGTTAGCCCCACCTTGCTGACCTTCTTCGTCCTCAGTAGGATAATCATCATCTTTAATCCCTCTCTAAGTCTGATTTCAGTCTATTAAGTTGTTTATGTGACCATAAGTCGAAGACCACATTTAAAAAATGTTTGATGATGTGCCATCCAGGTCACAGTTGGTGTCTGCGCATTCCCTGTATGCTGCTATCATAGTGTTGGATTCAGTTCACGTTTCATGGTGCCTGTTGTGTTATATCATTTACGAGCAAGCATTTCAAGGATGAATGAAAGTATGTGACCTTCCTCCTTCCAACTAGATAAGTAGACTAAATTTTTTTGTTTTTGTTTTTGAGACAGAGTCTCACTCTGTGCCCAGGCTGGAGTGCAGTGGCATGATCTCAATTCACTGCAACCTCCACTTCCTGGGTTCAAGTGATTCTCATGCCTCAGCCTATCAAGTAGCTGGAATTACAGGTGTGCGCCACCATGCCTGGCTAATTTTTATGTTTTTACTAGAGGCAGGGATTCACCATGTTGGCCAGGCTGGTCTCGAGCTCCTGACCTCAGGTGATCCACCTGCCTCAAGGCCTCCCAAAGTGCTGAGATTACAGGCATGAGCCACCATGCCCAGCTAAAATATTTTTATTCAGTAGAACTTGTAGAATTCAAGATGATACATTTTATATTCATCCTCGGACTACATGCATGAGTTGAATGGAAGTCAGTTTTCCCCCTTTTAAGTAATCAGCTTCTATTATTTCTTTGCCTGCTAAAATCATCCTAATAATATACAAGGGAGGAAAATGTAGTCACATTATCCACAAAAAGAAGAATATACCTGTACCATGTCACTTTATTATTTTGGTAAACTACATGACGTTTCCCTCATGATTTCTGCAGTTAAGCATAACAGTGTATAGGGATCTGTTTTTCTTTAGAAGCACTTTGAGTGCTTCTAAAGCCCCAGCTTTCCTAAACAATGAGATCCTCTCGCAAATATATGGCTCTAGCTTTCTGGCTATGTCTGCTTTTCTTCCTAGTTTAAATCCCATTTAATACAAAGCCAAGCTAAGCCCCTAGAGAATTCTATCAAAGCAAAAGGGAAGGCTTGGAAAGTCCCAGAAATTATAAATTGGATGAGTACCCAATTGTCAGTTTTCACTTACAACTGTTGTTAAGATCACAACTGGAATATTAGATATTTAATGTAGATGTTGATCACTGTCTCTTTGAATTGTTGTCCTGTTTACAGATAAATAGTCCCACAGAGCAAAGAATGAAATGAAATGTATCAAATGGTATATATTACATTTACTATAATACGGAGGTCCTGTATATCACTGGGATCTGAGAAATGTAGAATTGGAACAAATGTAAGACAGGCACAAACAAACTGTTTCCCATGCTTTTTCCTCCTTGTCTTTACTTTTTTCCCCATATCATGGATTATTGTTTTCTGTGTTTAACAAAAAGTAAGTTGTTTGTGTAGCAAGGATTTTTATATTCAATATGGAGAATTACATGTTAATATGTAGAAAAAATCAGGCTGAGGCCGGGTGTGGTGGCTCACACCTATAATCCTAGCACTTTGGGAGACTGAGGCAGGTAGGTCACCTGAAGTCAGGGGTTTGAGACCAGCCTGGCCAACATGGTGAAACCCCATCTCTACTAAAAATACAAAAATTAGCAGGGCATGGGGGCATGCACCTGTAATCCCGGCTATTCGGGAGGTTGACGCAGGAGAATTGCTTGAACCCAGGAGGTGGAGGTTGCAGTGAGCTGAGATCGCATCATTGCACTCCAGCCTGGGCAACAGAGCAAAGACTCCATCTCAAAAAAAAAAAAGAAAAAGGAAAAGAAAAAATCAGGCTGGGCGTGGTGGCTCATGCCTGTAATCCCAGCTACTTGGGAGGCAGAAGCAGGGCAATCACTTGAACCCTGGAGGCAGAAGTTGCAGTGAGCCAAGATTGCACCACTCTGGATGACAGAGTGAGACTGCCTCAAAAAAAAAAAAAAAAAAAAAAAGTGTACAAAAAACATCAACTTTTCTCTCTCTGGAATATAAACTCTATGTCATTTAGCTGTTGTTAATTCTTGAACCTCTACTTATATAATTTATGACTATAAAAATGATCTTTGACTTTCATAATCTAGTTACTGCCCAAACTTTACTGTGTCTTAATGCACTGCTTTATTTTTTGCTTTTTGTCAACTTCTGAAGTTTGAATATCTTCGAGTGGCGTACTCACTAAGCTTTAGCTGGATATCTGGTCATGATTTCCTATGTTTTTCACAGGTGGAAAGGTAACAAACTGCTCAGAGAAGGGCAATGTGTTCTTTAAAGAAAGTTAGCCTGGGTGCAGTGGCTCACGCCTGTAATGCCAGCACTTTGGGAGACTGAGGTGGGCAGATCACGAGGTCAGGAGTTTAAGACCAGCCTGGCCAGCATGGTGAAACCCCATCTCTACTAAAATACAAAAAATTAGCTGGACATGGTGGTGCAAGCCTGTAGTCTCAGCTAGTTGGGAGGCTGAGGCAGGAGAATTGCTTGAACTCAGCAGGTGGAGCTTGCAGTGAGCCGAGATCGCACCATTGCACTTCAGCCTGGGCAACAGAGTGAGACTCTGTCTCAAAAAANATGTTTTTCACAGGTGGAAAGGTAACAAACTGCTCAGAGAAGGGCAATGTGTTCTTTAAAGAAAGTTAGCCTGGGTGCAGTGGCTCACGCCTGTAATGCCAGCACTTTGGGAGACTGAGGTGGGCAGATCACGAGGTCAGGAGTTTAAGACCAGCCTGGCCAGCATGGTGAAACCCCATCTCTACTAAAAATACAAAAAATTAGCTGGACATGGTGGTGCAAGCCTGTAGTCTCAGCTAGTTGGGAGGCTGAGGCAGGAGAATTGCTTGAACTCAGCAGGTGGAGCTTGCAGTGAGCCGAGATCGCACCATTGCACTTCAGCCTGGGCAACAGAGTGAGACTCTGTCTCAAAAAAAAAAAAAAAAAAAAAAAAAAGAATGAAAAAAGAAAGTTAGAAGAATTAGAATTTCAGAATAAGTGGTAAATTTAAAAAAAGAAAAAAAATAAAAGCAGAAAAGATAGAGGAAATGAGTTCTCCATGGGAACTTAAATGAGCAAAGTGTGAAGTCAGTCTTTAGAAGTCTAAAATGAAGAATGCTTACAACACTATATGTCAGATGCCATGCCATGTCTCTTACATAAATTATCTCATTTTTCCTTCGCACAGAATATATGCAAAAAATTGAGTAAGTTGCCCAAATACTCAGATAGTAAATGTGGCACAGCTAGGACTGAAACTGAAGACATCTGGCTCTAAAACTTGTGCTTTTCGTTGTGTGGTAAATTTTCTAAAAGTAGACCAGGCACGGTGGCTCATGCCTGTAATCCCAGCACTTTGGGAGGCTGAGGCAAGTGGATCACTTGAGGTCAGGAGTTCGAGACCAGCCTGGCCAATGTGGTGAAACCCTGTCTCCACTAAAAATACAAAAATTAGCCAGGCATGGTGGCAGGTGCCTATAATCCCAGCTACTCGGGGGACTGAGGCAGGAGAGTTGCTTGAACCCAGGAGGTGGAGGTTGCAGTGGGCCAAGATCACGCCGCTGCACTCCAGCCTGGATGACAGAGCGAGGCTCCTCAGTCTCAAAAAAAAAAAAAAAAAAAAAAAAAAAAAAAAAAAAAAAAATTTTAAAAATTTTTTAAAAAAAAAAAGAAAGAGAAAGAAATTTCTAAAAGTTATTCAGCATAAAAATTATCAATAAAGTTCCAACTTAATTGCTTTGTTCTTGTGTGAAATGATGTCTCTTTTAGCAGGCTTTGGCATTGGTGAGCATAAAGAGATGAGCAGATGAAGGTGTCATATTTCAATCACAATGTTAAGATCAGTAGCTGGGATGGAGTATGATACTTAGTAGGTGCTCAGTTTGTCAAATAAATGAATGGATGTCATGTGTGATTTATTGATGCCATAATATGGCTGTCTACCTGCACTCCTTCAGCTTTTGAAGTTGTGATTATATATATTAAACCTAAAACTTTACTCACACAAAAAGCAAATGTATGAAACTCAATGTTTTTTTTTTTTTTTTTTTGAGACAGAGTCTCACTCTGTCGCCCAGGCTGGAGTGCAGTGGCCGGATCTCAGCTCACTGCAAGCTCCGCCTCCCGGGTTTATGCCATTCTCCTGCCTCAGCCTCCCGAGTAGCTGGCACTACAGGTGCCCGCCACCTCGCCTGGCTAGTTTTTTGTATTTTTTTTTAGTAGAGACGGGGTTTCACCTTGTTAGCCAGGATGGTCTCGATCTCCTGACCTCGTGATCCGCCCGTCTCAGCCTCCCAAAGTGCTGGGATTACAGGCTTGAGCCACCGCGCCTGGCCGAAACTCAATGTTTATATCATTAAACTGTTTATATCATTAAACTTTTAATGAGAGACAGAAAAAAGGCAAAATATTAATAACTTATTGGCAATGATGCAAGTGATACATACAATTGTCACTTTTGTAAGCTGAGAGGAGAACTCGACTCCATCTGTGTCAGTCACATATCTAGGTGAATAAACACATGACAACCTTCATTTCAGGGAGGGTGGCTGCTCCTGAGACACCCAGATCCAAATCCATCCTTGAAAATCGAGGTGGGGCATTAAATATTATGTCCCATAAAATTGAATTCTACTAGGCCAAATGGCAGCATATCGTCAACAGATGATGATAACAGTAAAAAAAACCACAGTGGTTGTAAAATAATAAAGGTATAATTTATTGAGTGCTTACAATATATTTGGCATTATGCTGAACACTTATAGTTGACTATCTCATCTGACCCTCACGTTACCTGATTTCATTATGTTTGAGGTCACCTATTCTATTGGGGAAAGAATGTGATGAGGAAGGACTATTTAAAGTTAACTTTTGTATTTGATCTTAGATAGAATGTTTGCCCGGTTGGTTATAGGTGGTATAGAGGTGGGGAGATATAAGATGGAGACTGGGTGTAAATTAAACACTGGGTCAATAATTAAAACTGGAGGAGAGACATAATTAGGTCAGCAGTCAAAGTTCTATTTCATTTAAAAACACTTTTAAAGTACTTTGAAGTCTGTTATACTTTTTTTTTTTTTTGGATTTAGAATGCTTTCCTGGATTTACTTATACAGAGGCAATATTTTATGTAATTCACTGTGCCAAGAGAAAACAGTAGGTCTTAATAAATGTCTACAGAGCTATATATTTGCAGGTCATAATTTTAAGAAACTTGCCAAAGTCAACTTGAGGATTTTTTAAAAATCTCAACAAACTCAGAAGGTTGCCAGAAATGAATAACTTACCTACAAAATTTTATTACAGCATTACTGAGTATAGTGATGTAGTAAATTTATGTAAAAATTTGACTATCTTCAAGAGGGCCACATTGGTAGCTATCATATCAAAGTGTGATTGGCTTATTTTTTGGTCCAGGTTGCATTAGGTGAGCCTCTCCTGAATCCAAGGATGGTTTGTTTATTTATGATTTTATTTTATTTTATATTTTATTTTTTGAGACAGAGTCTCACTATGTTTCCCAAGCTGGCCTTGAATGCCTGGCCTCAAGTGATCCTCCCATTTCAACCTCCCAAAGTGCAGGGATTACATGCACGAGCATTCTTTGATGACTGATTGGTTGATTGAGACAGGATTTCACTCTGTTGCCCAGGCTGGAGTGTAGTGGTGTGATCACAGCTAACTGCAGCCTCAACCTCCTGGGATCAAGCAATTCTCCTACCTCAGCCTCCTGAGTAGCTGAGACTATAGGCATGCACCACCATGCCTGGCTAATATTTTAATTTCATTTTATTTTTAGAGACAGAATGTGTTGCCCAGGCTAATCTTGAACTCCTGGCCTCATGCTGTCCTCCCACCTTGGCCTCCCAATGTGCTGGCATTACAGGTGTGAGCCACCACACCTGTCCAGATTATTTATTAAGAACATGTAGAAATATCACTGAATTAACTATATTTGTCTTTGAGGCCAACATATTTCATTTGGCCAAAGTGAGTATCACCATTTACAAATTGTGGAAAGCCGTATGAATTATTAGATTAAATGCTGGCACTGGTGCTGTCTTAGTAGGGACCCATGTTGTAACACTTGATATTTATGTGAACAGAAGAATTGTTCATTAACATATGTGGATAATAAATATAGTTACAATCCTAGATTGCATTTGTTGATATTGACCTAGAGAGGATGTGATACTGTTTGTGAAATAGCAAAAGAGACTGTTGAACCAGTTGGCATGATTGATAATGGTGTTAATATGATTCTTAATGGGTTTTTATTATCTAGATTCTTTTCCTAGTGGTTTATAATATTTTGAATTTTACAATCCAAAAAAAAGTTGCCAGGATTGAATTTTTTGTTTAACTTCTGTTTTTACCATTTTTTCCTAAAACATTGGGAAAGAAAAGTACCTGGTATATAGTTAACCTAACTCAATACATGGTAGTTGAATAAATAGATGGATGATCAAACAACAACAAAAAAAGTGGAGTCTTGCTCTGTCACCCAGGCTGGAGTGCAATGAAGTGATCTTGGCTCACTGCAATCTCCGACTCCCAGGCTCAAGTGATCCTTCCATCTCAGCCTCTTGAGTAGCTGGGACTAAAGGCACGCTCCATGCCTGGCTAATTTTTGTATTTTTAGCAGAGGCTGGGTTTCAACTTCTTGGCCAGGCTAGTCTTGAACTCCTGACTTCAAGTGATTTGCCCGCCTCGGCCTCCCAAAGTGCTGGAATTACAGGCATGAGCCACCGCACCTGGCCTCATTGTGGGGTTTTAATGTGTATTTCCATATTGACTAATGAGATTGACCCTGTTTTCATGTGCTGATTAGATATTTGTGTGTCTTCTGTTTTTGTGTTGTCTATTCAAGTTTTTTGCTTTTGGCGGAAAGTTGCATGAGACGTCTGCATGATGGTGACCAGTTTGCAGAGTTCCTGATGACTCTGCAGATGAATAGAAATGACCCAGGAACATGGCTTTTGGGGCCTGATGTACCACCTGCACTGTAGCTCCAAGAATCGTGAACTCAAAGTGTAAAATTGAGGCGATAAATAAATCTCAATGGATTTCTAAGATATAAATCGTATAGAATTGAGTGTACCTTCAGACTGATAGTCATATATGAGCAGTTTTGTGGGACATGGTTTTGATTTTTTTTTTTTTTTTTTTTTTTTGAGAAGGAGTCTCACTCTGTCACCCAGGCTGGAGTGCAGTGGCCAGATCTCAGCTCACTGCAAACTCCGCCTCCCGGGTTTACGCCATTCTCCTGCCTCAGCCTCCCGAGTAGCTGGGACTACAGGCGCCCGCCACCTCGCCCGGCTAGTTTTTTGTATTTTTTTAGTAGAGATGGGGTTTCACCGTGTTAGCCAGGATGGTCTCAATCTCCTGACCTCGTGATCCGCCCGCCTCGGCCTCCCAAAGTGCTGGGATTACAGGCTTGAGCCACCGCGCCTGGCCGGTTTTGATTTTTATAATGATCTAGGGAAGGAATAGTTTCTCATGGAAGCAGTAAGAGCAGTGGTTTGGAACTTGGACTCTAGAATCAGATACTGTGTTATATTTCTACCTCTGCCATTTACTGTGTCTTTTTGGGGTAACTTCCTAAACCTTTGGACTTCAGTTTCCTCATCAAAAATAGGAAAAAAAAAATAAGAAATAAAATAAGCTGGGCGCAGTGGCTCACGCCTGTAATCCCAGAGCTTTGGGAGGTTGACGTGGGCGGATCACCTGAGGTCAGGAGTTCGAAACCAGCCTGATCAACATGGAGAAACCCCGTCTCTACTAAAAATACAAAATTAGCCAGGTCTGGTGGTACATGCCTGTAATCCCAGCAACTTGGGAGCCTGAGGCAGGAGAATTGCTTGAACCCGAGAGGTGGAGGTTGTGGAGAGCTGAGATTGTGCCATTGCACTCCAGCCTGGATAACAAGAGTGAAACTGTCTCAAAAAAAAAAAAAAAAAGGAAATAAAATAATGGTACCTATATCCCAAGCTGTTGTGATAATTAAAGGAATTAGAACATATAAGACACTTACTTAAGGTCATGCTGGGTTTATAGGACGTGCTATATGAGGGCTAGCTCTTGTTATTACTAATTTCAAGTTGATACACTGGCATGATTATATCACTGTAAAGTGTGGATTTGGGCTGGGCACAGTGGTGTGTGTCTGTAGTCCTAGTTACTCGGGAATTTGAGGCAGGAGGATTGCTTGAGCCCAAGAGTTTGAGGCTGCAGTGAGCTATGATCGTGCCACTGCACTCCAGCCTGGACAACAGAGTGAGTCTCTATCTCTAAATAAATTAGTAAATAAATAAAGTATAGATTTCCTTAGGGACTAAGTAGGCTTTATTATTGGATAACCATTTATTTATGTATTAAACATCAAACATAAATGGCAACAGACAGTATGATTCTACTTACATACTGTTCTCAAAGTGATAACATTATAGAGATGGAGAGCAAAGGTGGCTGCCAGGCATCAGGAACTCAGTGAAGGAGTCCATAGAGGGGAAACACAGGGAGAGAGCTCCTTTGTCATGGTGTCCTGGTGATTACAAAAATCTCTACATGTGATAAAACTGCATTGAACTATATGTGCTCATGCACACACATGCACACTCACACACACAAATGAGTGCATGTAAAAGCTGGTGACATCTGAATAAGGGCTGTAGACTGTACCGATGTCAACATTCTGGTTTGATATTGTACTATAGTTATTTATGTAAGGGGTTACCATTGGGGAAATCTGGGTGAAGGGTACCCAGGAACTCTCTGTACTCTGTCGAATTTTTTAAACAGCTTTATTAAGATATAGTTCACATACCAAGCAATTCATTAAAGTGTACAATTGAGTGGTTCTTAGCATATTTACAGAGTTTTGCAATCATCACAACAGGCAATTTTAGAACATTTTCATCACCTCAAAAAGAAGTTGCATGCTGCAGCTAATACCCCTCCCAACCCAACCCCAAGGCCCCCCTCCAGCCCCTGGCAACCACCAGTATACTTCTGTCTCCAGAAATGTCCCTGTTTTGGACATTCCATATGAATGGAATCATACAGTGTGTGGTCTCTGTATTTTCTTTGCAACTCCCTGTAAGTCTATAATTATTTCAAAATAAGAAGTTATTTTGTTTTTTCTGAGACAGAGTCCTGCCCTGTTGCCCAGGCTGGAGTGCAATGGTACAATCTTGGCTCACTGCAATGTCTGCCTTCTGGGTTCAAGTGATTCTTATGCCTCAGTCTCCTGAGTAGCTGGCATTTACAGGTGCATGCCGCCACACCCGGCTAATTTTTGTATTTTTAGTAGAGATGGTGATTCACCATGTTGGGCAGGCTGGTGTCAAACTCCTGACCTCAAGTGATCCACCCATCTTGGCTTCCCAAAGTGCTGCGATTACAAGTGTGAGCCACAGCACCTGGCCTCAAAATAAAAGTTTTTAAAAATGAATTGAGGGGGCAGGTGTGGTGGCTCACGCCTGTAATCCTAGCACTTTGGAAGGCTGAGGCAAGTGGATCACTTGAGGTTAGGAGTTCGAGACCAGCCTGGCCAACATGGTGCAACCCCATCTCTATGAAAAATACAAAAATTAGCCAGATGTGGTGACTAGGGCACCTGTAATCCCAGATACTTGGGAGGCTGAGGCAGGAGAATCGCCTGAACCCAGGAGGCGGAGGTTGCAGTGAGCCGAGATCATGTCATTGCACTCCAGCCTGGGTGACAGAGCAAGACACCACCTCAAAAAAAAAAAAAAAAGAATCGAGTGTTGCTATGGGACAAGGTCTCTGCTGGGCGCTGGGGACACGTGAGTAAGTGAAGCTGTGATCACTGCCCCCAAAGAGCTTAGAGTTTAGAGGGAAAGACAGAGAAGGGGGCAGACAGTGAGGGTGCAGTGTTATCAGTGCTTTGGTGGAGGCAGCACAGGGGCCAGAAGAACACTAGGAAGAACAGAACTCAGATTGAAGGCAAGGTCAAACAAAGTTCCCCAGAAGAATTGGTTAGCAAATTTTTAAAGTGCATGCCATGTGGAAAGAACTTGGGACCATGGATGGATGGACAGCAGCTCATGTGGCATCTGTGGAAGAGAAGTCTTTCTTGAGACTTTTGCCCCTGTTGCCTGTGGTCCTTTGGCTGTAGTGCTCAGTGTCCAGGATGCCAGATAGTCCTAGATGCCAGATAGTCCTCATTGGCTGTTTTTTTTTTTTTTTTTTTCTCCCCAGTGTCCAACAAGCACCCATTTGTGGACAGCAATCTTCTCTACCAGTTTAGAATGAACTTCCGGCGGAGGCGAAGACTGATGGAGCTGCTCAATGAAAAGTCCCCCACCTCCCAGGAAACTCATGACAGTCCCTTCTGCCTGAGGAAGCAGAGCCATGACAATCGGAAATCTACCAGCTTTATGTCAGGTATGCTATCCCAGCGTTTATTGGAGCTCAAGTGTTTGTCTTTTGAGAAATAGTGGAGCCTTGACTCACCTTTGTGAAATTCTGTTCTCTATGAGAGAGTAGACTTTTTACTTATTCATGGCTGGGTGTGGTGACTCATGCCTGTAATCCCAGCACTTTGGGAGGCCAAGGCGGGTGGATCATGAGGCCAGGAGATCGAGATCATCCTGGCTAACAGGGTGAAACCCTGTCTCTACTAAACATACAAGAAATTAGCCGGGCGTGGTGGCAGGTGCCTGTGGTCCCAGCTACTTGGGAGGCTGAGGCAGAAGAATGGCCTGAACCTGGGAGGCGGAGCTTGCAGTGAGCTGAGATCGCGCCACTGCACTCCAGCCTGGGCGAAAGAGTGAGACTCCATCTCAAAAAAAAGAATTTTTAGTTATTCATAACCAAGAAGTATGAAAAAAATTCTGAAACCCTAAGTTTTTCTTGCACAGCCAACTTAGATGCCAGGACTCTGTTTTATAACATTATGTATTTGAGTTATAGAAGCCTCTCATGCTCTCACTCATACCTTATTTATTTTTCATTTCAAACCATTCTTGCCTGGCATGGTGGCGCACACTTATAATCTCAGCTACTTGGGAGGCTGAGGTGGGAGAATCACTCGAGGTCAGGAGTTTGAGACTAGGCTGGGCTATTTAGCAAGACCTCGTCTGTCCAAAAAATTTAAAAATAAATAAATAAATACAAGTGTTTGTTTGGTTTTTTAGATGGAGTCTCACTCTGTTGCCCAGGCTAGAGTGCAGTGGTGTGCTCTTGGCTCACCACAACTTCTGCCTCCCGGGTTCAAGCGATTCTCCTGCCTCAGCCTCCCAAGTAGCTGGGACTACAAGCATGCATCACCATGCCTGGCTAATTTTTGTATTTTTAGTAGAGACGGGGTTTCACTATGTTGATCAGGGTAGTCTCGAACTCCTGACCTCATGATCCTCCTACCTTGGCCTCCCGAAGTGCTAGGATTACAGGCATGAGCTACCATGCCCGGCCTTACAAGTAGTCTTTACATATCATTTAATTATTCAGTTTTGTGAATCACAACTTCAAAAAGCTATCCATTTCAAAGATGAATAAGAAGATTATTTCTGTGGGCATTTATACCGGTAACCACAAAAAAATGACTGGTTATCCACCCGTTATCAGTGGGTGACAGAGAACAAACAAGAACAATGCAAAGCTGATACAAGTCTCACAGAGCATAGCAGCCGGGGGTGTTACAGTTAAAGTCCGACAGTCTCAGATGTGCAGTTAGCTGTGATGGAAATGATGGTGATTGGATGTAAGGGTGACCTGGCTGTGACAGCTGTCCCTCCATTGATCGTGAGTGCTGATTCGGCTGATCTGTCTGTCCACAAGGGTGTAAGAGGAAAACAAAAATGATGTGATTGGTGCTCACAAATGAGTGCATCCAGAAAATGTGAACTTGAAGTAAGTGTCCGTCTGTTTAAGAGGGTGAGGTGCTTAAAGGGGTATCTTGAACTGCCCTGAAAACTTGGTGTTACCTCGAGAAACTGGTTGGTTTAAGGTTTGAAACTACTGGGCTTAACCCAGCACAATATGAAAGTGTCATGACTTGGTTATAAACAGGAGATGACAGTGAGAGCACTTACAACTATATGTATTTTATTTATTTATTTATTTTATTTGTTTTATATTATTTTGCGATGGAGTTTCACTCTTGTTGCCCAGGCTGGAGTGCAATGGCGTGATCCTGGCTCACTGCAACCTCCGCCTCTCAGGTTCAAGTGATTCTCCTGCCTCAGCCTCCTGGGTAGCTGGGATTACAGGCATGTGCCACCATGCCCAGCTAATTTTGTATTTTTAGTAGAGTCAGGGTTTCTCCATGTTGGTCATACTGGTCTCGAACTCCCGACCTCAGGTGATCTGCCTGCCTCAGTCTCCCAAAGCTCTGGGATTATAGTTGTGAACCACTGTACCCGGCCACAACTATATGTATTGAGGCCAGGTGTGGTGGCTTACGCCTGTAATCCCAGTACTTTGGGAGGCCAAGGCTGGAGGATCACCTGAGGTCAGGAGTTCGAGACCAGCCTGGGCAACAAAGTGAAACCCTGTCTCTATTAAAAATACAAAAATTAGCTGGGTGTGGTGGTGGGTGCCTGTAATCTTAGGCCTGTAATCCAGGAGGCTGAGGAAGGAGAATCACTTGAACCCGGGAAGCGGAGGTTACAGTGAGCAGCGATCTTGCCACTGCACTGCAGCCTCAGTGACAGAGCGAGACTCTGTCTCAAAACAAAACAACTGTATGTACTGAGACATTTCTGTGCCCCAGGCCCTGAGCCAAGCTTGGTTATATGAATTTTCTCATTTAATTCTTACTGTAACCCTAAGAGAAAGGACTTTTCTTATCCTTATTTTACAGTTGAAGAGATTAAGATACAGAGCAATTAAGTGGCTTACGCAAAGTTAGGAAGTGGTGGGCAGAGCTCAGTCCACCAGCTGTAGCTAACACCAGTTGAGCTCACTGCAGTTTTGTTTACTCCAGTGCTTCTAATATGCCACCACCTCCCCGATCCCCCACACCCAGGTTCCTCAGACGCAGCCATCTGGAGGAGAGAAAGAAGCATGAGCTTCTGTGGGAAAAGAAAGACTGGCTGAGGGTCAAGAGGCTAATCCTGTGCTCCCAGGCCAATCTGATCAGGTCAAGAGGACACACTAGATATATGTCTCCTTAACATTGCAAACTTCTGCAGAGTGATTTTACTTTCTCACAAACAAGGGTTTGCCTGTTTCTTGAGTGGGCCCAATAGACCTGAACAAGTGATAATGATGAGTAGAAGGATATAGTAACCATGGTAACCTGTATTAGTCCATTCTTGAATTGCTATAAAGGAATAACTGAGATTGAGTAATTTATTAGGTCGGTGCAAAGGTCATCGTGGTTTTTGTTGTGAAAAGTAATGGCAAAATTGCAAAAAGTAATGGGGCACAGAAATGTCCTATAATTGTAAATGGTCTCATTGTCACCTCCTATTGTGTCCACCAGCTTTAGCTAACATCAGTTTAATGCACACCAAGCTTCATGCACCCAAGCTTGGCTCGGTGCCTGGGGCACAGAAATTACTATTAATGGCAAAAACCGCGATGACTTTTGCACCAACCTAATATCAAGAAAAGAAGTTTAATTGGCTCACCGTTCTGCAGGCAAAACAGGAAGGATGGTGGCATCTGCTTTTGGGGAGACCTCAAGAAGCTTCCAATCATGGTTGAAGGTGAAGTGGGAGTAGGGGTCTCACATGGCGCAAGTGGGAGTGGCAGGGGTTGGGGGTGGAGGTGCCACATACTTTTAAACAACCAGATCTCACAAGAACTCACTTACTATGGTGAGGACAGTGTAATGGGGATGGAACCATTCGTGAGAATCCACCCCCATGATCCAGTCACCTCCCACCAGGCCCCACTTCCAACATTGTGGATTATCTTTCAACATGAGATTTGGGTGGGGACATATATTCGAACCACATCATGACCATGAACACCAGCATTTATTTTGTGCTTCCCACGTGCCGGGGTCTCCATGATTTCTTTCATTCAGTCATATACCTTCCCCATGTTGAGAGCCAGCCTACTCCATGACAGAGAACCAAATCAGAAAAGTAAAGATACTGCCTTACATACACGCTCAAAGCCTGAATGTGTGCTCTGTATTTTAAGCTCCTTCTTCCATGGCTCTGGATGATTAATCCTTTTTTGATTTTGCTTTTATTTTTTGTGAGACAGAGTCTCACTCTCACTCACTCTGTCGCCCAGGCTGGAGTGCAGTGGTGCAATCTTGGTTCACTGCAGTCTCTGCCTCCCAGGTTCAAGCAATTCTCCTGCCTCAGCTTCCCAAGTAGCTGAGATTACAAGTGCATGCCACCACGCCTGGCTAATTTTTGTGGTTTTAGTAGAGATGGGGTTTCACTATGTTGGCCAGGCTGGTCTTGAACTCCTGACCTCGTGATCCGCTCACCTCGGCCTCCCAAAGTGCTGGGATTACAGGCATGAGCCACCGGGCCCGGCCTGATTAATGGTTTTATTTGAAATCAGAAGGCATTTATTTTCACTGTTGATTCATCCCGTGTAACTAGCATGTCATTTATAGCCTAGCAAGGACTGCTCAGCATGGATGTGGTAGTTCTTGAAATAATATCATTTTTTCATGCACATGATATAACCCACCCCTTGCACAATCCTGTAAGACAGCATTGTTCTCACTTTACAGTCAGGGAAATTTAGGCTCAGAGAGCTTCCCTGAGGTGACCCCAAGTTGTGCTACAAGTGGCAGAGCTGGCCAGGCATGGTGGCTCACGTCTGTAATCCTAGTGCTTTGGGAGGCTGAGATGGGTGGATCACTTGAGGCCAGGAGTTCAAGACCAGCCTGGCCAACATGATGAAACCCAATCTCTACTAAAAGTACAAAAATTAGCCGGGTATAGTGATGGGCACCTCTGGTCCCAGCTACTCAGGAGGCTGAGGCAAGAGAATTGCATGAACCCAGGAGGCAGAGGTTGCAGTGAGCCCACGTTGTGTCACTGTACTCCAGCCTGTGCAACAGGGTGAGACTCCATCTCAAAAAAATAAAATAATATGATACAAAGTAAGTGGTAGAGCTGCAACCCAAGCTCTTGTTTTTCTGCCACTAAGACCAGTGTGCTTTTTCCTGGCCTCCCTGGACCTTGCAGTTGAAAGCCTATGTGCTCTAGTGAGCCGAGACCATCCCCTCGTTGACTGTGTGTGTTCTCTGGCCTACACAGTGAGCCCCAGCAAGGAGATAAAGATCGTGTCTGCAGTGAGGAGGAGCAGCATGAGCAGCTGTGGCAGTAGCGGCTACTTCAGCAGCAGCCCCACCCTCAGCAGCAGCCCCCCTGTGCTCTGCAACCCCAAGTCTGGTGAGTGCCCAAAAGGTGGCCCCATTCCTAAGACTGTGGGGACTTGGGCAGGTCTCTGGGAAGCAGAATCTGAGATAGCGGGAGACTAGTGTGTGGGTTCTAATAAGTTAGAGCATGCTCTTGGGGTCCACACATGTTGAATGAAGGGAAGGAAGAATTGGGCTGAAGGAGAAATTGGGTTGTAGCCCAGTCTCAGTGAAGGCTGTCATTGACCCAATAAGACCTCAGGAGCTGGGATGGCCCTCCCAAGTTGCCTGGAGTTGTGTTGAGGGGGCTGGGCCTTTAGATCCATGTGTTGGCCACTTACTAGATATTGGCTGCCCCTGGGAGGAGGGCATGACCTTGGGCGAAGCAGTTGTCTTCAGAGAGATGGTCCCCAAGACAGCTGAGGGCTGTCACCATGCCATTAGCACTCCCTGAGCTGGGAGGAGTTCCTGAGCCCTGAAGGGGGTTTTGGTCAGAGTGTGTAACAGTGTTCACAGCAGGGGAAACAGCACTTCCCCCGAATGCAGCCGATGCAAAGATCTGTTGGGGCCCAACACCCTTAAGGAAGAAGCATGGATGTGTGCAAACCCAACTATCCCTGGAATTGACCCTGGGTGCCTTGTGGTTTCAAAATCTGCTCCTCAACCTCCATGGCCTTTATATTCCAGGAAAAAAATCTAGGCACAAAGATTGTTGGTGAACATGTACTTAGAAACAATCCTTCTTCCACCCAATCAGTTAACCCCCCAGAAACTGGTAATCCATTGAAGCTACCCTTTCTCACCATCCCTTACCCATCTCATGTCCTCACTGTTCTCCTTGCCAGGATGAGGACATGTGGTCCATCACTACAGCAACTGCCAGAAAACACTCTCAGACCCATTTGTTTAAGGCACTGTCCAGTTTGTCACCTTCAAGGAAGAGGCTCTGTTCCTTTTGTTCATGTTGTTTCCTCATTATTAGATCTTGGGGATACAAAGATGACAGGTCACAACCCCCAACTCAATGAATACACCACCTCTTTGGAGAACAAAACAAAATATTTCATGTTAGTAAGAAAAAGGACTAATCGATGTGGTTCAAAAGGCTTTGAGAGAAGACTCTGTCGTCTAATGCTATTATCTAGGAAGGTGGCTCTTTTTCCTGATCTAACTTTTTTTCTTTTTTTGCTGCCTTCTGGAGAGTTAGCGGCAGGAATAAATGTAACCTGTAAGTGAATGAAGAAACTTGCTTCCACACTGTACTGGCTGAAGAGTCGTTGAGTGCTAGGTTTTTCAATTCCTGCAGTTTGCTGATAAAGCAGAATGAAAAAGGAGAACTGAATTCTTAGAAATGGGATGTCTGAAGGCTTCATAGAAATCTGACAGGCATCCTCAAAGTTAAAAGCAAAAGATCTCAGTTTCAATAAAAGGGTCAGTGGTGCCATAACCATTTTACATGTTTTTGATTGCTTATGATGGAATATGAAAAAAGTGTTAATTACTGAAATTAGCAGCAAAATCCGTGTTCTCTGAGGTAAGTTAGTATTGTTTCCTCTTTCTCCTTGCCTCTGGGTCAAAGGGAAGAGTTTACTGTTAGGCAGGCAGAAGAGAAAGGTCTTGTTTCCTTTCGTGGGTCTCCAAGGACAAGAGCTGTCAGGACTGAGCTGTGGTTTGTAAATCCCACATCTTACCCATAGTTTGACAAGCTTCTCTCTCACTCTTGAGAGGGTTCCCAAGACCTCGTGAGCTCATCTGTGATTTTTTTTTTTTTTTTTTTCACAAGCAGATGATCAGGCCTTCACGGTGATGCATTTAAAAATTAATTATCCTAAATATACCAGGATATGTTTTTTAGTACTGTATATAAATGCCCTAAGCCAGACACAAAAAAAACAGTACTAAAGATATTGATGTTATCGGTATCATTGTAATAAGCAAATAAGCTTCCAAGGATATGAAAAGAAAAAAGCTTTTCCTGGGCCTCAAAGTTTCTATATTTTTCGACATGATAAAGAGGAGAGAAGTGCATTAAAATGAATGGTCAGCACTGCTGCCAAATAGTACAGTGTGATTCATGTATCCAAATTCATAAGACCCCTGAGGGTTTATGGGGAGTGGAGAGAGTTATCTGACAGGGAATAAAAAAGATCTCAGTCCTCAAATATTGACCACTTTTCTCATCTCCCATCCATCTGCTGAGAGATACTATTTCCATCTTGATGTTTGACCTACTCCCTCTTGTTTAGTGACCATAAATTAATTTTCACTTTCATGAGATTTCTGAAAGCAAAGGTGATAAGATCAGCAAACTGTCACCTCAACAAGAAGCACTGGATTGCCTTTCACTGAGAGGGTGCTTGTCAGGCCAGAAGGCCACGCATGTAACCAGCGGGCAAGGCCCAGATGCCTGGTGGATCATCAGGCCTCTCCCCACGCTCCCTTTCCTTGTCTGCTGCGCACTCATTCCAGAACTGGTACCTGACCTCTGACTCTCACCAGCAAAGGGGATCGGAGGATGCCACTTCACCAGGTTAGGCCCCGTGGCTGGGGCTTTTCTGTTTATCTGTGGCACTTCAAGTTCACGATGTCTACAGAGCTGGTTTAGAATGGTCCCTGTCCCCTGACCCCCTGGCTATTTGGGGAGGATATGACAGCCCCTCTCCAGTTCTTAGTGAGCACAGGATGGATGGGGAGGTTCATTATCAGTGGGTTTTAGGCAGCCACAAGTCAGGAATTGGCTGCTGTCTGCTGTCTTGGTAGGCAACAGCAGAGAGCTGATGTGAGGAGGACGGCATGCCACTATCTTCCTGAGCTTCTAGACCCTTTCTTTTGCTTTCAGGACAGCATGGCCCAGAGTGAGTGTGGCACAGTAGCTGAGAGTGTGGGCGCTGGTGTCTCATGCCTGAGTTTGATTCTACTTCTGCCACCCATTAGCTCTGGAACCTTGGACACAATCAATTTAACTTTTCTAAGGTTGTTTTTGCAGTTATAAAATGGGGATAACAACGATCCTAACTCGTTCATTCTTGTGATGATTAAGTGAGTTAATATATTCACATCACCTTGCATGGTGCCTCTCTAGCACATGTTAAATACTCCGAAAAGCTCACTAGCATTATTACTCAGGGCAGAAAGCAGTGTGTACATGCAGTCCTAGGTGTTAAGAAGGAAATGAGTCTGGGTGGCTCATGCTTGTAATCCCAGCACTTTGGGAGGCTGAGGCGGGCGGATTGCCTGAGGTCACGAGTTCAAGACCAGCCTGGCCAACATGGTGAAACCCTGTCTCTACTAAAAATACAAACATTAGCCAGATGTGGTGTTGGGTGCCTGTAATCCCAGCTACTCAGGAGACTGAGGTGGGAGAATTGCTTGAATCCAGGAGGCGGAGGTTGCAGTGAGCCGAGATCGCATCATTGCACTCCAGCCTGGACGACAAAGGCAAAGCTCCGTCTCAAAAAAAAAAAAAAAAAAGAAAGAAAAAAAATTGACCTGTCCTCTTATCCCCACCCCCGGCACTCTTGCTTTCCTTCCCTTTCTTTTTTTCCTTAACTTTGTAAGGTAGGTTTAGGGTTATGTATGTTTGCTGCTATTTTCTGTCTCCACTCAGCTAAAATATAAACTGTGAGGCAGGGATCTTTGCTACTTTTTCTCACTGATGGTCACCTATGAGATATCAATAAATAGCTGCTGAATACATGGATGGAGGACTTGGAAGTGCTTATGTCTTGACATTATGTTTGTCTGACAGTGCTGAAGAGACCAGTCACCTCTGAGGAACTCCTTACTCCCGGGGCTCCGTATGCAAGGAAGACATTCACGGTAGGCTGATGGTCTGGCCTGTTTCTCCTGTGCTGCCCATTTTTCTGCACCGTGTCCATGTGTCAATGGGTAGCTTATAGACTGACCTGAAAACTGTTTTTCTAGTTTTCTTTTGTTTTAGCATAATTATGGTAATAGGCTTTCTTGACCTTAAGGCACTAAGATGCATTAGGACTTCACAGGCTTTATTATTCATATAGCATTTAACATTTTTTTGATGTGTTCTTTGTTAAAGAAAAGATTTCCATTATGCGCTTATTCTAATTTAATTGCAAATTTTAAGATTGGCATCATTGGCACTTGCATTTGCCTTAAAATCTAATAATTTTAGATTTTATTTCCCACCATTAGTAATTTAAATTATTATTAGATTTTATGGCAAATGGAAGTGCCAATGATGCCAATAATCCCTTCTGCATTATAATTAATTCTAGACGTTATTTAAAACATGAGGGGAGTGTTAAGGTAGAGAAAGGAAACTGTGGGATAAATTGTTCTACCGTAGGCAGGGTGCTTCAACAATGTGAGCATGCCTTGAGGTACACAAGCCTCTGACTTGCTGTGAGCAGCTCGGACACCCTGCCCCTTCTTGGAGGTCCTTTAGGTTCCTTCTGCCTGCGTTGGATTTCTTCAAATGGAATGAAAGTGCTCCTCTCAGCATCACCACCCCCACTCCCCTTCCCATGTCTCCTTCTGTCAATCTCCTCAAATTCACATTCATATCCTCTTCCAAACACTTCTACTCCTCCTTCATCTTCTAACGTTAGTGGCATTACATCAGGCTGGGGGAGAATTCTATCCACACTCAGTCACGCAGCAAACATTTGCTAAGGGCCGCTTCACATTCTGAATGCTGAGGAGTTAACAGGAGAAAGGCACTGATAACACGTCTGTACCAGAGGAAAAGATAAACTGTACCTTCGGAAGTGAAATTGAGTATAATATGCAAATAACTGCAAACTGTAAAGTAATGGAAGTGCATGAAAATCTTGAGCATTTCCACAAAAATTTTCATTTACCTCCCTGTTTCTCCCTGTTTTTCCTCAGTCTCCAGCATTGAAGAGAGAGCAGATTGTATTTTGAAAGTATTTGTTTTTGATTTTTAATTTAAATGCCAACATGGTTAGTAACTGATTGTGAATGTGTTTCAGCTGTGTTTTGGTTGGGCTATGTGTGAAAGACGTGGCTAGCAGCTGTCCAGGGAATGAAACTGCCAGCTGTAATAATGATTTCTATAGAAAAGGCCTTCTCTAATTCCGAACAACTTTTGGTTTAGAGTCTACTTGTACACTGTACATTGTGAACTTTATGTACTTTTTCAATTTTTTCCCCCTTGGTGGAGAATATTGTGTTTTTAGAAAGCCAAGTCTAAGCTGGGCGTGAGGGCTCATGCCTGTAATCCCAGCACTTTGGAAGGCTGAGGCGAGCAGATCACCTGAGCTCAGAAGTTCGAGACCAGCCTGACCATCATGGTGAAACCCTGTCTCTACTAAAAATACAAAAAATTAGCCAGGCGTGGTGTTGTGTGCCTGTACTCCCAGTCACTTGGGAGGCTGAGGCAGGAGAATCACTTGAACCCGGTAGTGGGAGTTGCAGTGAGCTGAGATTGCACCACTGCACTCCAGCTTGGGTGACAGAACAAGACTCTGTCTCAAGAAGAAAAAAAAAAAAAAAAGAAAAGAAAAGAAAAGAAAGCCAAGTCTCTTCATTTCTCACCATTAGTAATTTAAATAATTATGCTAGACTTTCATGACATTGCAGGATCAAGAGTGTATCATTTGGATACTGGGGAAAAGAACAAAGAGTAGAAACTGTGTCCGGAGAGACATTTCAACCATGTTATGACTTTTTCTAAACCTTCTATTGGAGTCTGACATTACATTGTATAACAGCCTAAGAAAGAGAACATCGTCCAGTTGTTTATTGAATCATGCCCTCACGGGAGCATCTTCTTTCTGCCAAATAGGTTAGTTTTTTTTTACCACCTTTTCTACAGGGAGATGCCTGGGTTTGTGATAGAAGCAGTGTTCCAATCCCCTGGCAGGGGAGAGAGAAACGGAGGAAAATATGTCATGGTGCATACTTAATCCTGGGCTGGTTTTCTCTCCCTCAGAAGAATACGCAAATTGCCGGAGACAGTCGGCTGCTTGCTAACTGTGGTTTTCCTCTCTAGATTGTTGGTGACGCGGTTGGCTGGGGTTTTGTGGTGCGAGGAAGCAAGCCATGCCACATCCAGGCTGTAGACCCCAGTGGCCCTGCAGCCGCAGCAGGAATGAAGGTACTAACGGGTCTTTCTCACTCTCTTTTATAACTGTCTTGGGTTCTTCATGCCAAATTGGCCATGATTCTTACTAGGGATCCAAATCCATCTTATTTTGTGTCCTTTTCTATTTCTGCCCTCTCTTTCTTGTTCTCCAAAGTCTTTAACCTTTCCCTGGGTCTTCCCTCTCCTCTAATAAACATTTAGAAGTATCTAGCCGGGCGTGGTGACTCACACCTGTAATCCTAGCACACTCGGAGGCCAAGGCGGGCAAATCACTTGAGGTCGGGAGTTCAAGACCAGCCTGGCCACCATAGCGAAACCCCATCCTTACTAAAAATACAAAAATTAGCCAGGTATGGTGGCGCACACCTGTAATCCCAGCTACTCAGGAGGCTGAAGCAGGAGAATTGGTTGAACCCAGGAGGCAGAGGTTGCAGTGAGCCAAGATCGTACCACTGCACTCCAGCCTAGGTGACAAAGCGAGACTCTGTCTCTAAAACAAAACAAAACAACAACAAAACAACATTTAGCAGTGTCTAAATACCTGTAGCTTAATTTCATTATTTGATGCCATGTGTACTTTTTCTCCCTAAGTGTTTTGGCTTCACTTTTGTCAAATTTCCTTTTCCCTTTCTGAATGGGGTTAAAATGAAGTCAAGCACATATGATATAGGAACCAGGAGAGCAAGTTTTCCTATCTCCCTGGTGTTTGGAGGTTTGGTCTCCAAACCTCCCCTGGTGTTTTACATGTTCCCCCTCAACCAATACTGAGTTTGAAAAATTATGTATTTCCCTTTGCTTAAATCTTTATGTAAGAACTCCAATGCTTCTATTCTATGCAAGGTATATTCCTGTGGGGTTTATGTATCTAGTAGCACATACTAGACCATACGACATAGCCAATATTGAGAAAAAGAAAACAAAAGCCATGAAATTTGGAAGAGATCTGGAGATCTAGATCTTGGTCCTGTTAGTTACTAGCTTGTTGACTTTGAATAAGTTTTATAATATCTCAGAGTCTGTTTTCTCCTCTCTGAAATGACAGTCATACTATTTCCCATTGTTTTATGGATTAAATGTGTGGAAACCTTGATAAAGTACAAAGAGCTACACAAACATCAATTCATTATTGAATGAATTATGGAAGATTTTTAAAAATAACTTTTACATATTTACTAAAATGATACATCTATGTGCCAGGTATGGTGGCTCATGCCTGTAATCTCAGCATCTTGGGAGGCTGAGGCGGGTGGATAACTTTAGGTCAGGAGTTCAAGACAGGCCTGGCCAACATGGTGAAACCCAGTCTCCACTAAAGATACAAAAAATTAGCCAGGCGTAGTGGCTCACTCCTGTAGTCCCAACTACTCAGGAGACCGAGGCAGGAGAATTGCTTGAGCCTGGGAGGCAGAGGTTGCAGTGGGCTGAGATCAGACCCATGTATCCCAACCTGGGTGACAGAGCCTGAGACTCTGGCTCAAAAAAAAGAAAAAAAAAGACACATACAGTCAAGAAGATCTGGAAAATATATGCGAGCAGGAAAAAAAGTAAAATTACTTCTAATCTTCCCTAACTCAGAGATGACTACTGTTAACATTTTTTAAGCAGCTTTGATAATTGGCATCCTATAAAATGTAGCCATTAACATTTTGATTTATATTCTTCTAGACTTCTTGTGTGTATATATATTATATACATTGTTTTTATTTAAGAGGATGTTGAGGTGTTTTGCTTTGATATACCTTTATATAGCATAGCTTTGTTCTATTGTCTGTGAAATGTTTCATAAGAGGATATTTCTGTCTTGATTATCTGAAACCGTAAGAGGATGCAGAAGGCTTAAAAGCTAAAGATCATTCCCCTGTTCATTTATTTGATACTTTCATCCTCTTCTATCAGCCTTTTCCTAGAGTAGCAATAAGCATGATTGGGATCTCCGCCTCTCAAATTTCCAGCATGAGCTCTCTGGCATTGGTTTGCATGCTGGAAAAAATAAGTGGGCAACAGAAAATGGCTCAAGAAAGCAAAGAGCACCTTTACTGCCTGCTCAGGTATCAGCACGGGTGTGATTAGGGGCTGCCTCCACCTTTTGATTTGAACACCTCACTCATGTCGGGGAGGCACAGGCCCTGGGGTCCTGTGCTCCGGGGCAGCCATGTAAGCCCTGCTGGCTAAGGCAGTGTGTGGCAGAGCCCTTTTACCTTCCCAAGACTGCAGCAGGCACAACACCAAAGCAACTCAGAGTAGGAATGTTGGCCGGGCTCATAAAAAAGCAAGCATTTGCATCTATGCCGAGGCTGAATTTTTCATTTTCTAATGGAACTCTTGGCTGGGGAAGAATTTTATATTTTATTTCCACAATAAAGTACCTACTATAAATTTATTTTGGCACAGTGCTTCAGTTCTGAGTGTGTACTCACTAGCATGATGCTTTGGCTTAAAAGAGCATTTCTTTTGAGGAAAGCAATGAATTTATTTACATTGCAACTAAAGACCTTGTTTTGTTTAGCCAAGTGTACAGTGAAATTAATCGATTTTAGTTTATCTTTGTTGATGTACATACATCACCATTCTGGGCAATGTCAACTGATTAACTCTTTAATGTATATACCCTGACTGATGTTTTACCTTATATATTTTTTCAATTTCATAAGCTAATGCCTCATATGGTTTATATGTTTAGTTTCTTCAGAGGTACACAGTGGTTTTCTTATGTTATAGAGCTTTACAGAGTTCATTAGAGCAGCCTTTCCATCATTGTATTATTACACAGCTCTCTGGTCCAGCAAAACATCTGTCCTGAGGTTCTCTGATCAAAGCAGTTTTAAACTGCCACATACTTTATCCCCCTCTTAGAAATTCACAAAGCACATTAGTATATTGAAAATTCTGACAAACCTGGCAAGAAGAAAAAAAAGCTTGTTTAAATTGCTTAACGTAACATTTTGTCATTTAAGAGAAACACACAAAAGGAAACTTTTATCAGCGTTGTTGTTAAGATATAGCCCTGAAACTCTTCTAAGAAGATGCTTTTGACCAAACTGCATTGGAATTAATATAAAGTCACCACTTAATGACAGGGTTATGTTCTGTGAAATGGGTTTTAAGGCGATTTTGTATTTGTGTGACCATCATGGAGTGTACTTATACAAACCTGGATGGGACAGCCTACCACACACCTAGATATAGCCTATCGCTCCTAAGCTATAAACACTGTACAGCGTGTTACTGTACTGAATACTGTAGGCAATTGTAACACAATGGTATTTGTGTGTCTAAATATAGAAAAAGGTCCATGACAACTATGATGTCACTGGGCAATGGGAATTTTTTTTAAAGCATTCTCTCTCAATTTTTTTTTTTTTTTTTTTTTTTTTGAGATAGAGTCTGGCTCTGTCACCCAGGCTGGAGTGCAATGGCACAATCAATCTCGGCTCACTGCAACCTCCGCCTCCCGGGTTCAAGCAATTCTCCTACCTCAGCCTCCCAAGTAGCTGGGACTACAGGTGTGCACCACCACGCCCAGTTAATTTTTGTATTTTTAGTAGAGACAGGGTTTCACCATTTTGGCCAGGATGGTTTCGATCTCTTGACCACCATGCCCAGCCAAATTTTTCAGCTTTATTGCAATCTTAAAAGATGATGGGGGGCCAGGCTCAGTGGCTCATGCCTGTAATCCCAGCACTCTGGGAGGCTGAGGTGGGAAGATCACCTGAGGTCAGGAGGTTGAGACCTACCTGACCAACATGCTGAAACCCAGTCTCTACTAAAAATACAAAAATTAGTTGAGCATGCTGGTGGGTGCCTGTAGTCCCAGCTACTCAAGAGACTAAGGCAGAAGAATCGCATGAACCTGGGAGGCAGAGGTTGTAGTGAGCCAAGATCACGCCATTGCACTCCAGCTTGGGCGACAAGAGGGAAATTCCGTTTCAAAAAAAAAAAAACGATGGGACCACCATCATATATGCAGTTCGTAGTTGACTGAAACATCATTATGCAGTGCATGACTATACAGAGAATACATTTTTAGTATTACTGTTTGTTGGTTAAAAGGACAGCAAACACTATGTCCTTCCGTATAGTTTAGCTGTTTATATTCATTAGAAATTATTTTGTACATTATTTTCTTACCTAAAACACTAACTCAGTTTTTTCCTATTTTACCATTTGTCATAGAATAATTTCACTTACAAAGAAGCCATTTGTATAATCTAATCGTAAAGGCTTGTTCCCAGCAACCTGTCATTGCTGATACTTTCAACTCGGAAAACTGCAGAGTTTGGGGTGTGTAGTCCTCAAGAGGGTCCTGGGGTGCCCTGTGGGAAGGATCCTCCCACTTGGGCACTGATTAACCTGCGAGGTCTGGGTGGTGGAAATTGTCCAACATCCTGACCACATGCCTCCTTTTGGCATCTCTGACTGTCCAGAGCTAACCTAGGATAGTGTAAAGTGCCTCAGTGTCCCTTCCTACACTGAATGTTGGGCTCTTCCTTTAGTCAGGGTTCTCATTTTCTCCAGGTTTTGAATGGGGGCAGAGCCCTGTATCTGGGCCGATGTGGCTGCTCCATCCAGTGAAATTTTTATACTTTTGCTATGACTACTTTTTTTTTTTTTTTTTTTTTTGAGATGGAGTTTCACTCTTGTCGCCCAGCCTGGATTGCAGTGATGCCATCTCGGCTCACTGCAACCTCCACCTCCTGGATTCAAGTGATTCTCCTGCCTCAGCCTCCCAAGTAGGTGGGATTACAGGCATGCGCCACCATGCCCGGCTAATTTTACGCATTTTTAGTGGAGATGGGGTTTCACCATGTTGACCAGGCTTGACCCAGCATCTTTGAATTTGAGTCATTCTTATTTTGAAAGTTCCTTTACTTAAAAAAAAAAAATCTGTAAACCTTGGGCTTGGAGGACTTTTGTCTGGCACTACAATTCTAGAATGGAGCGTGAAATATGGAAATCATCAAAAGTTTGATCAACCCATGCAATGCATTTACATCGAGAAGTTGTTTCCTGCATTTTTCCTTTGATGACTTTTCACTCATCCTTGAAGAATTTTATATCCAGGGCTTCTGATTTCCTTTCAATGCAGAGGGGAAAGGAACAAACAAGAGAAGGAACTTTCTCTTCTCTGTACCCGACCCTGTGCCGTGCGAGGCTCTTTCTCTACAGGAGCTCATTTAATGTCAGCATCCAAATACTCATGTCCTAGAGGAACAAATCATTCCAGGAGGAAAAAATTCTGTCTCTTTTCTCTTTGCTGCTACTTTGAAAGGGAAGCCAGTTCCTTCCCCAAGCTATTTTTTTTTTCCTTTTCTTAGATGGAGTCTCACTCTTGTCACCCAAGCTGGAGTGCAGTGGTGTGATCTTGGCTCACTGCAACCTCCACCTCCCGGGTTCAAGCGATTCTTCTGCTTGAGCCTCCCGAGTAGCTGGGACTACAGGCATGTGCCACCACACCTCATTTTGTATTTTTAGTAGAGACAAGTATTCACCATGTTGGCCAGGCTTGTCTCAAACTCCTGACCTCAAGTGATCTGCCCACATTGGCCTCCCAAAGTGCTAAGAATAGCTACAGCTATTCTGTAGGTTACAGTATAATGAATATTGTGTAAACATTGGTTTCATGTTACAACCTTGAATGATATAATCTTTTTTTTTTTTTTAAATCACATCAAATCTAAACCCATTTCTGGACCATACTATCTATGATTACCTTGTTTTACATGATCCTCTAGAAGACATCCTCTGCTTTAGTCAGGGAGAATTTTTACATTTCAGGAGTACATCATGATTATGCCTATGTCTGCCTATTAAAGAAAATCTAATTAAGTGACTCAGGCACTCACAATACTCTAATGGCTCCCTATTACAATAAGAATAAACTCAGATGTTTTCTGTGGTCTACAAAGTCTGTAATCTGGGCCCTACTTATATCTTTATCTCCTTCCCTGCCTTTATCTCTGTTCCTCCCAGATACTGGGTTTGCTCCTACCTAGGGCTGAATAGCTGGTTCCATTGTTGTCCTTCAAGTCTCAGATTAAATGTTAATTTTTCAGAGTAACCTTCCTCGAATACCCTGTGATATTCCTCCTGTCTTTCTCCAATTACTTCTCCTCGTATCACCATGTGGTCTTAGTTATTTTAGGCTGCTATATAGAATTGATGGCTTAAATGATAAACATTTGTCTGGGAAGTCCAAGATGAAAGTTCTGGCAGACTCGGTGTTTGGTGAGGGTCTACTTTCTGGTTTGCAGTTGGTCATCTTCTTGCTATATCCCAACAATGATGATATGGCTCCAATGAGTGGAGGAACACCAGGTTCTTTATCTTGAGTCAAATTGGAAAAAACGACATGGCCACGTGTGGAGTGGTTTTAAGAAGTAGAGAGTCTAATAGGCAAGAAAGATGGGAGGAGGCCAAAATAGATGCTCCCCCATGCAGAGACAGAGGGAGGGGGGCTCCACAGCCAAAAGAGGAGACCCCAGGTGCCACAAATACCAGCCAGTTTTATAAGAAGGTGGGCGGAGGTGTTGTCTGATTTCCACAGGGCTCAGGGGATTGGTTTGACAAGGCATGTCATTCACGTAGCCCGAAAAAGCTGGCCCTCCCACCCTAGTCTTTTAATATGCAAATGCAGGGCACCATGATGTTCTACACACATTGGAATAGGTGGGGGCAGCCATGTTGCCAGGAGCGTGTGTCGCAAGGACAAGAAGGCCAGGGAATCGCCATGTTTGGCTGGACCCAGTTTCTAATGGCCGCCATTTGCATGTTAAAGGTTGCTGGCCTGGCTGTAAGAGCTGCTTTGAAAATGAAACTTCCCTAGGACCGCTTTTCCTCTCTATCTGCCTAAAATAACTTCTTAGTAACTCTTACAACAGTGATATAGTACAGAGAGAGCAAGAGCAAGTTCTCCAGTCTGCTTATAAAGGCACTAATCCCATTCATCAGGGCTCAACCCTCATGACCTCATTTCCTCCCAAGGCCCCACCTTCTAATACCATCACGCTGGGGGTTAGAATTTCAATGTATCAAAAAAAAAGGTTGTTTTTTTTTTTTTTTTTTTTGAGATGGAGGTTCGGTCTTGTTGCCCAGGCTGGAGTGTAATGGCCCGATCTCAGCTCATCGCAACCTCCGCCTCTCCAGTTCAAGTGATTCTTCTGCCTCAGCCTCCCAAGTAGCTGGGATTACAGGTGTGCAACACCATGCCCAGCTAATTTTTTTGTATTTTTATTAGAGACAGGGTTTCACCATGTTGGTCAGGCTGGTCTCAAACTCCTGACCTCAAGTGATCCACTTGCCCCAGCCTCCCAAAGTGCTGGGATTACAGGTGTGAGCCACAATGCCTGGCCATGGAATTTTTTTTTTTTTTTTTTTTTAAAGAAAGAGTTAAACCTTGTCACACAGTCAGGAGTGCAGTGGCCTGAACATGGCTCAATGCAGCCTCCATCTCCTGGACTCAAGCGATCCTCCTGTCAGCCTTCCAAGTAGCTTGGACCACAGGCACATCATGCCACCATGCCTGGCTAATTTTTGTACATTTTGTAGAGATGGAGTTTTGCCATGTTGCCTAGGTTAGTCTCAAACTCCTGAACTCAAGTGATCTGCCTACCTCGGGATACCAAAGTGTTGAGATTACAAGCTTAAGCCATCACGACCAACCTCAATGTATGAATTCTGGGAATACACAAACGTTCAGTCTGTAACACCTGTCTTATTGTCTCCATCATATTTTTTAGAATCTGATTGTATATATTTATATGTTACTTGTCCATCTGTTTTCAAGGACTGTCTAAATGTAGAGCCCTTGTCTGTCTTAACTACTATATTCTCAATACCTAGCACAATTCTTGGCATTTAGTAAGTGCTGGAAGCAAATTTACTAAATGATTCAATGAACTGATACTTCCAAAGAAAGGCTAAGGGAATATACTTAGTGATCACCAGCATTGTGTCCCCATGAACTCTTACTGTTCCAACAACTGCTGAAGGTGGGTAGGTAGTGTTCTCCTTACTTTACAAATGAGGAAACCGAGACCCAGTTTATCCTTTTCCCTAGGTCACCCAGCTTGTAAATGTCAGAGTTAGATTCAAATCTGATGTATCTCCCCCAATACCCACATGCTTCCTATTGTATTATTTCAAAAAATGCAAACCCGTGAGGTGGAGGCCAATAGATGACATATTATATTAAACCCTGAAATCCCTGGCAAACTGCTCATAGATGCATGACCTTTTGTGTCTTCCGCAGAGAGAATTTGTATTCTTGTTGGAGTGGTCACGTGTTCACCTGGGTTGACTTGAAGAAGATCAAATAAATAATTTTCATTCTTGGCATCAGCTCCTCACTTAGGTCAGGACTAGATCTACCAGGGTCATCCAAGTGAAAAATCCCAAATCCTTATTTTTGGTAGTTTAATCAAACACTTGTCAGAGCAAACCATTCAGCCTTCAAGCTCTGAAGGAATTTGAGCCCTAGTTAACAAATCAGGAACAAAAGATATCCTTGCTCTTTTCTGGAAAGTTTGTTTTTTCTTATGGGAATAATTAAATCCTGTGAGAAACAGTGTTCAAGTTTTCATGCTACCCTGCGCCAAGTCTCAGAGGGATTTCAAGCCTCCTGGCTTCTTTTCTTGTTTCCTGCCGTGATGAATTGATGGATGTGGACTTAACGGGGCCTTTTTTTCCTCTGTTTATCTGTTTCTTTGCATATTTACATAGAAACAGAACCATCTGAGTCAGAATAAAAAATTAGTGGCCATGATGTCCTTTTTTTCCTTTTCAAAATTTCTTATTTTTCATAGCAAGAAAAAAAATGTCAAAATCCTGCTTTTTGGTCTTTCCCTCTGATGGCAACATAACTGTCTATTTCATGGAATTTTCCTCCTGAACCAAGAGGGGCCAGGTTCCGAAATTAATTTGGCCAAGATAATTTGGGCACTAAAGAAGCAAATTGGCCGGGCGCGGTGGCTCAAGCCTGTAATCCCAGCACTTTGGGAGGCCTAGACGGGCGGATCACGAGGTCAGGAGATCGAGACCATCCTGGCTAACACAGTGAAACCCCATCTCTACTAAAAAAATACAAAAAAACTAGCCGGGCGAGGTGGCGGGCGCCTGTAGTCCCAGCTACTCGGGAGGCTGAGGCAGGAGAATGGCGTGAACCCGGGAGGCAGAGCTTGCAGTGAGCTGAGATCCGGCCACTGCACTCCAGCCTGGGTGACAGAGCGAGACTCCGTCTCAAAAAAAAAAAAGAAGCAAATTGTGGAGTAACTATCCACAATCCACACAAAGGAGAAAATCCCTTCTGTGATTTTTTTTCCCCTAGGACATAGATCCTGAGGTGATGTTTTAAAAATATGTAGTTGTAGACGGGGGTGGTGGCTCGTGCCTGTAATCCCAGCACTTTGGGAGGCCGAGGCAGGTGGATCACCTGAGGTCAGGAGTTCGAGACCAGCCTGGCCAACATGGCGAAACCCCATCTCTACTAAAAAATCAAAAATTAGGCAGGTGCGGTAACATGTGCCCACAATCCCAGCTACTAGGGAGGCTGAGGCAGGAAAATCGCTTGAACCCAGGAGGCGGAGGTGGCTGTGAGCCGAGATCGTGCCACTGCGCTCCAGCCTGTGCCACAGAGCAAGACTGACTCAAAAGAAAAAAAAAAAAAGTAGTTCCTTTCCAGTGGAGTTCAGGAGAGTCATATGGGATAAACGGTGTTGTTTTGTATGCAGTGCTATGTCTCACTTTTGCAGAGTTGTAGCTTCTCAGTTAACAGAAAATTATAGGGTCAGTGAGCCACTGCTCACCACTGGGCATGACTGGGAGGGGAAAGATGACCACTTTGCTGTGAAGTGGTGGCCTGAGAGGGCGTCTTCTCAGGGTCTCAGCACCGAGCCCTTTTCCGCTCTGTGTCCTTCCTTTGCAGGGATTCTTCTTCTGTGCAGGCTCTGATGCCCTCAGTAATACAGTGGTAACAGTGCACAGTTCCTTGTTCAGTCACTACTCACTGACCACTACCATGTGCTAGGCATTATATTAGATCTTCATGGGATTTATAGCCTAGAGAGGAAGAAAGACATTTTTTAAATGCACAACTTTTGGCCAGCTGTGGTGGCGCATGCCTGTAATTTCAGCACTTTGGGAGACCGAGGCGGATGGACCACTTGAGCTCAGGAGTTTGACACCAGTCTGGCCAACATGGTGAAACCCCATCTCTACTGAAAATAGAAAAATTAGCCAGGCGTGGTGGCCCATGCCTGTAATCCCAGCTACTCACAAGGCTGAGGCAGGAGAATCGCTTGAACCCAGGAGGAGGAAGTTGCAGTGAGCCGAGATTGTGCCATTGCACTCCAGCCTGGGCAACAGAGCGAGACTCTTAAATAAAATAAAATAAAATAAAATAATGCATACCTTTTAAGTGTATAGATTGGTAAGTTTGTCAGATGTGCACACTGGTGTCACTCTCAATCAGAACACAGAACACATCTGTCCCTCCAGAGGTCCCCTCGTGCCTCTTTCAAGTCAGCCTCTTTCACCAGAGGCAACCACTGATATGATCCTATCACAAGAAATTAGTTTAGGCTCTTAGAATCAGACAGAATCCTGGCTCCACTCCTCATGCCTGTGTAACTTTTGGCAAATTGTCTTGTTTCTCTGGGCTTCCTTCTCATCTGTTAACTAGGGATATGTGTGGTGTCTTCCTCATAGGGTCGCTGAGGGATTAAAGGAAATAATGCATGCAGGGCCCCTCCTGCTGGTCAGCCATGTCGTCCTTCCCTCCTTCGCCACAGTCTGAATACATGGGCACATCTCAGAGGCACAACCAGTTTGTGAAATAAATCTGAGTAATTATTCAGTCTTGGAAATATGTCTTGAGTTCTCTGAGGTTCAGCTTTCCCAGATCGAGTTGCCCTCTGCCCTGTCACCCTAGAATCCTGCCTACTCCTTTCATGTCCCCCAAGTTCCTGTTCCTAACTTCATCTAAGTCACTGCCACACTGCTCGTTACTGAGGACCAGGGTCCTTTCTGACTGATTTCATGGAATTCACCTTCATCCCGGTATCCCCCATCACCAGCACTACATGTTCTCCCACTTTCCAAAATCTCCAGAAGTGTCTCTGACTTCTCCTGCCAGTTCTTCCCATTTTTTTATTTGTTTGTTTTTTCTTGCTTATTTGTTTGTTTTGAGACAGAGTCTCACTCCATCACTCAGGCTGGAGTGCGGTGGCATGATCTCGGCTCACTACAACCTCTGCCTGCCGAGTTAAAGTGATCCTCCTTCCTCAGCCTCTCAAATATAGCTGGAACTACAGGCACATGCCAACACACCCAGCTAATTTTTGCATTTTTAGTAGAGACGGGTTTTCACCACGTTGGCCAGGCTGGTCTCAAACTCCTGAGCTCAAGTGATCCACCTCCCTCAGTCTCCCAAAGTGCTGGGATTACAGGCGAGAGAGACCACACCCAGCTTGTTTTGTTTTTTGAGACAGGGTTGCATTTTGTCACCCAGACTGGAGTGCAGTGGTGTGAACATGGTTCACTGCAGCCTCCACCTCCTGGGCTCAAGCGATCCTCCCACCTCAGCCTCCCAGGTAGCGGGACTACAGGCATGAGCCATCACATCTGATCTCCTTCTCATTCTTTTCATCTGACACATCACATCCCCTTTGCCTTATAGCCCATATCTGTGTTCATTAGGGCTTGAGTTTCTAGTTTGTGACTGGCAGGAGGGCCACTGCCAAAGAGCCCTGCCTTAAGTGTCAGATGTGGGGGGGGGGGGGTTGAGTCTTAGCTTCACGACTTTTATAGGACCAAAAATAATTACTTAAACTAATAATTTTTATATTATTAGTTATTTTAACTAATTTTAAATAATAATTAAAATAATTACTTAATCTAAGCCTCAAATTCTTCACCCTTAAAATGATGCTGGCCAGACACGGTGGCTCATTCCTGTAATCCCAGCACTTTGGGAGGCCGAGGCAGGTGGATTACTGGAGGTCAAGAGTTTGAGACCAGCCTGGCCAATGTGGCGAAACCCTGTCTCTACTAAAAATACAAAAAATAGTTGGGCATGATGGCATGTGCTTTTAATCCCAACTACTCAGGAGGCTGAGGCAGGAGAATCACTCGAACCCAGGAGGCAGAGGTTGCAGTGAGCTGAGATCACACCACTGCACTCCAGCCGGGGTGACATAGCGAGTCTCAAAATAAAATAAAATAAAATAAAATAAAATAAAATAAAATAGGGCTGGTAATAGTCATGATTAAATGGAATATGTGGGCTGGGCGCAGTGGCTCACGCTTATAATCGCAGCACTTTGGGAGGCCAAGGTGGGCAGATCACCTGAGGTTAGGAGCTCGAGACCAGCCTGGCAAACATGGCAAAACCCCATCTCTACTAAAAATGCAAAAAATTAGCTGGACGTGGTGGCAGGCACCTGTAATCCCAGCTACTTGGGAGGCTGAGGCAGGAGAATTGCTTGAACCCAGGAGGTGGAGGTTGCAGTGAGCTGCGATTGCACCACTGCACTCCAGCCTGGGTGACAAGAGCGAAACTCCATCTCAAAAATAAATGCATAAAAAATAAATGGAAAATGTGTCCTAGCTCAGTAGCTGCTTCATAATCAACAATAAATATTTCTGGGTGTCTTTTATTATATTGCTTATTATCAACAATAAATATTTCTGGGTGTCTTTCATTATATTGCTTATTTAAATAATTGTTACTCAGAGTCTTCTGACTGATTGTTGCTTAAATACATTTATATTTGCAAATGAAACACAAAGTAACAAAACAGTAGCTAAAAGGGGATAACAGAGGGAGAGGGTCTATGTAATCACATGTTTCTGCCATATTGCAGTATACTATTCCAATTCTTTCTAGTTTTAGAAAAGCTAAGTCTAGGTTTCTCATTTTTAAGTAGCGATAATAATTGCTTCATAGCATGGTCATGGGGATAAATAAAAATGTGTGTATGAGGTATCAAGCCCATGCCCATATCATGTGATGGACATTCAACGAACCATCTATAATGTCTACTATATTTGTCTACATATAAATGTCTACTATATTTCATCAAATACAAGATGCATGGATTATAGCTGGGTGTGGTGGCTGAAACTTTTAATTGCAACTCTTATAGAAGCTGAGGTGGGAGGATCACCTGAAGCCAGGAGTTTGACGACCAACCTGGGCAACATAGCAAGACCTCACCTCTACAGAAAAAGTTAGCCAGGCTCAGTGGCATATAGTCAGCCACTGCTGGCATGTAGTAGTCCCAGCTACCTGGGAGGCTGAAGTGGGAGGATCACTTGAGAACAGTCATTCAGTGTTACAGTGAACTGTGATCCTGCCTCTGCACTCCAGCCTGGGTGACAGAGTGAGCCCATCTAAAATAAAATAAAATAAAATAAAATAAAATAAAATAAAATAAAATGAACTGTGATCCTGCCTTTGCACTCCAGCCTGGGTGACAGAGTGAGCCCATCTAAAATAAAATAAAATAGAATAGAATAAAATAGAATAAAATAGCATGGATTGTAAGATATGCTTTGATTTCAGAGTTGCTAAAATGTGCATCTAAAAATCAGCAAATGCTGGTATTACAAGTTCAAGCCCCATTGACTACTACATTCCTATCAGTGGGTTCATTTTTGCTAATTGCTAAGTTTGTTTAACGTTTTGTTGACACTAAACATTTTATTCACAACATTTGGAAGAGTTCTCTTTTCCAAAGCTGATAAATGGAAAGTTTTTTAAACATCTTGGTACAATCCTGTGCTTCTCCTGAATTGATCTGCTATGGGTTTTTAACTCTGCCTTTTAACTCTGTGTTGGATCCTTAAAGACAGTAACAAGGGCCAGTTTTTAGAAAGGGGCAGTCTTGAGGCTCCTAAAGCCTCAGAAGCTTAGGCAGCTACTCTGTTTTTCCAGGTCATACCCAAATAACTAGTGTGAGGCCAAATCTGTCACCCCTATGGAGGACTCTTCAAAGCTAGATAAGTCCTAAAATTATCCCCACTTTTTGTTTTTTAATTTGTTTAATCTATTTTATTTTATTTTATTTTATTTTATTTTATTTTATTTTATTTTATAGAGATGGGGGTCTCCCTATGTTGCCCAGGCTGATCTCAAACTCCTAGGCTCAAGCAATTCTCCTGCCCTGGCCTCTTAAAGTGCTGGGATTCCAGGCGTGAGCCACTGCACTCAGCTGAAACTGCCCCCACTTGTAAAGTCAGGGACTACCCTCGACTGACCTGTACCTGGAAGAGATTCAAAGCTGATCCAACCCAAGCTAGGCATCTTTTTTCAAAGACGTACTCTTGAATTCATCCATGACAGTATCGGTCAGTTAGGAATGCCATAATAAACCACAGACTGGATGGCTTAAACAACAGATTAATTTGCTCACAGGTCTGGAGAATGGAAGTCTGAAGTCAGGAGCCAGCATGGTGAGATGAGGGCCTTTCTCCTGACTCTCAGAGGGCCTCTTTCTCACTGTGTGCCCACAAGGAAGATAAGAGACAGTGAACTCTTTGGAGTCTCTTCTCATTAGGCCACTAATCCTATAGGGACCCACCTTTATAACCTCATTAACTTTAATTACTTCCTTTTCTTTCTTTTCTTTTTTTTTTTGTTGGAGACAGAGTCTCACTCTGTGGCCCAGGCTGGAGTGCAGTGGCGCAATCTTGGCTCACTGCAAGCTCTGCTTCCCGGGTTCAAGTGATTCTCCTGCCTCCGCCTCCCAAGTAGCTGGGATTACAGGCACGCACTACCACGCCCGGCTAATTTTTGTATTTTTAGTAGATACGGGGCCACCACACCCAGCCTAATTATTTTCTTATTCCACATACAGTCACATTGGGCATCAAGACTTCAACATCTGAGTTTGGGGTGGGAGGGAACAATTCAGTCCATAGCAGTGACTAACCCAAGTATCTTGGGAAGTAAAGATAAACATGAGAGTGCCTTTACTATATCTGCTGCGATGTTACCTAGATAAGATTCTATATATCAGTTACAATTAGCTTCATTTGTGAGTGTCATAAATCCTCCAAAACAATGACTAAGATTAGTATTTTAGTATTTTGGGTGTTTTTGTTTCTTTGTTTTGTTTTCATGTCAAAGCCAGAAGGAGGCCAGTTCAGGGCTAAGCTGTGTCTCCAAGGTTTCAGTCACCTATTTTGTTTTTTTTTTACTTTCCTTGGCTTCCATTCCCAAGGTTACTTCAAGGGTTGAGACAGCTGCTGGAACTGTAGTGATTAGGTCTGCATTCTAGCCACCCAGAAGGAAAGAAGGGAAGCAGAGGGCACTATCCTTTTTTAAAAAACCTATCTCCCTGGTCATGGTTGCTCATGCCTGTAATTCCAGCACTTTGGGAGGCCGAGGCAGGCGGACCACCTGAGGTCAGGAGTTTGAGACTAGCCTGGCCAACATGGCAAAACCCTATATGTGCTAAAAATACAAAAACTTAGCCAGGCATGGTGACATGCACCTGTAGTCCCAGCTACCTGGAAGGCTGAGGCAGGAGAATCGCTTGACCCCAGGAGGTGGAGGTTGCAGTGAGCCGAGATTACACCACAGCACTCCACCCTGGGTGACAGAGCAAGACTGTGTCTCAAAAATGAATAAATAAACAAAAATAAAAGACACCTTTGGAAGTGGCACACATGACTTCTTTTACATCCCATTAGCTTCGGACATAACCACACATGGCTGCACTTAGGTGTGAGGGAATCTGGGAAATGTAGAATTTATTCTGGATGGCTGTTAGGGGTTGAATTGAGTCCCCCTAAAAAGATATGTTGAAGTCCTAACTCCCAGTACCTCAAAATCTGACTCACTTTGGAAATAGGGGCCTTATAGAGGTAGTCAAGTTTAGATGAGGTCATAAGCGTGGGCCTAATCCAGTATGACTGATGTCCTAAGAAGGGGAAATTGGCCACAGGACAGACATATGCAGAAGAAAGATCATGTAAAGACGTAAAGACACAAAGGGGAATTGTCCATGTGACTGGAGTGGTGCATCTATAAGCCACGGAGTGCCAAGGATTGGGGGCAAACTCCAAAAGCTGGAAGACACGAGGAAGGATGCTCCCCTAGAGCCATCAGAAGGAGCATGGCCTACCCTGCTGAACCTTTGATTTCATACTTGTAGCATCCAGAATGTGAGACAAAAAAAAATTTCTGTTTTTAAAACCATCCAGTTTTTGGTACTTTGTTCCTGTAGTCCTAGGAAATGGACACAGTGGCCATGTGTCCAGAAAAATAATGGTGGTTCTATTAGAAAAGGGGGTGGGTCATTGGATATAGGGGAGGAACCAATAGTTTCTGTCATTGACCAGAAAAAAATGTACAAACATCCTTCAGCACGTATTTATTGAGTACCTACTGCATATAGTACACTGTGGCAGGTATTGAGGATCCAATTGTGAGCAAAGCCAGTGAGGTTCCTGCCCTCAGGGAGCTTCAGATCTAGTGACAAGACAGATATTAATGACTTGCAAATGTTTAATTACAAGCTATGTTAATACACACAGATTTTAATTAAATGTAATGTTTAATTACAGACTGTGATATGTGCATTTGGCAGGAACGTTACTGGGTAAAAGACAGATTCTCAAATACATATTTTGGCATATTTGGACATTTCACTCATTTTCAGAATTGCGTGATGAAGACTATAAAGTCAAGTGTTGGGTCTGTCATTTTGCCTTTAGCTTCAGAGTCTCTTAATTCCACCCACCATTTTTTTTCTGCCAGATGAAATCAAATATTGTTGGCATTCTAGTTACAGCTTATGGTTCTCCAAGGAGAGTCTGTGAGAGAGAAAGAAATGATGGAAAGCCAAAATGGGAACACATTTGTTTGGCAGAGGGTCAGATTACTGGAACAGGAATTATGGAGCTTCAGTTGATTGAATGCTTTGTTTTGCACATTCCTGTTCTTCCTCCAGTCTCTTCCAGCTCAGTAAATATCACCATCCACTCAGTTACTGGGGCCAGAAACCTAGAAGTCATGCTTGCTTTTCTCTTTGCCCTCCGATTATAGGTACTTCCAAAATGCATCTCAAATGCATCTTTCCTCATTTTCCTAAATCCAAACCACAGTCATCTCTTACCAGTACTACTGTGGCTCTAGCTGGCCTCTTTTCATCTACTCTTGCACCCTTATCATCCATTTCCCACCAAGCAACCAAAGGAAATCAGGAAATGATGCCACACTCCTAGTTGAGATCCTTCATTAGTTTCCCATTGCATCCTTACCTTGGCCTAAGCAGTCCTACCTGACCTGCCCTCCTCCTTCCTTCCTTCCATTCTAGCTTTTTAGCTCCTGAAACCAGTGGCAGCTTTCCCTCTTAGGGCTTTAGATTTTTTTTTTTTTTTTTTTTTTTGGGGGACCGAGTTTCACTCTTGTTGCCTAGGTTGGAGTGCAGTGGTATGATCTCAGCTCACTACAACCTCTGCCTCCCCGGTTCAAGTGACTTTCCTGCCTCAGCCTCCCAAGTAGCTGGGATTACAGGTGTGCACCACCATGCCCAGCTATTTTTTTTGTATTTTTAGTATAGATGGGGTTTTGCCATGTTGGTCAGGCTGGTCTCGAACTCCTGAGCTCAGGTGATGCGCCTGCCTCAGCCTCCCAAAGTGCTGGGATCACAGGCATGAGCCACTGCGCCTGGACTCTCTTAGGGCATTTGTACTTTTTGTGTCTTGCTCCTGGAATTCTTGTTTCATGGCTTTTCACCGAGTTCATATGTTTTACACCTTAAACGTCTCCTTCTTTTCAGTTAGAATGGTACTATGGTCTGAATGTTTGTGTTCGCCTCCCACACCCAAATTCTTATATCAAAACCCAGTCCCCAATGTGAGGTATTAGAATGGGGCCTTTGGAAAGTGCTTAGGTTTTGAGAGTGGAGCCCTCGTGAATGAGATTATTGCCCTTATATGGAAGCCCCACAGAGCTTCCTGGCCCCTTCCTTTATGTGAGAACACAGCTAGCTAGCAGTCGCCATCTATGAAACAGAAAGTGGGACTTCACTGGACTCCAAATGTGCTGGCACCTTGATCTTGGACTTTGCAGCCTTCAGAACTATGAGAAATAAATTTCTGTTGTTTATAAGCCACGTAGTCTATGGTATTTTGCTATAGCAGTCTGATGAGACAGATGGAAAATTTTCATAGCATTTCTGCTCACAGTTCGTTGGTTAGAATTGTGTTGCATGGTCACTTTAAGGGGAACAGGGAACTTGACTATTTCAGTTTTCATTTTATAGGGCAAAAGAAACAGAGATTGAAGTGGGGTAAGGTGAATGACACCTAGGGTGTCTGTAGAGCCCCTTGTTACTCTCCTCTCTTTCATAATCCTTGTATATTCTTTCCTCACAAATACTTATTTTTCATCTTGCTTTTTTTTTTTTTTTTTTTTAAAGACATAGGGTCTTGCTCTCTCATCCAGGCTGGAGTGCAGTGGCATAATCACAGCTCACTGCAGCCTCATATTCTTGGGCTCAAGGGATCCTCCTGTCTCAGCCTTCCAAGTCACTGGGACTACAGGTGCATGCTATCATGCCCAACATTTAACCCCTCTAGAATATATGCTGTACGTGTGTAGAAATAGTATCTAATTTTTTTTCTATATGTCCAATAAATGTTTGTTGCATGACTAAATTAATACTTCTGTGACTAGAGACAGTGTATATTCTACTCTAGACCCTCTACCTTACTAGAATAAAAAGGCTTGTTGTCATAGCAGATAGCTGGCAGAATTTCATTCAAGTGCCTGTAACACTACATGACATTTAAGAGGTGCTGAAAACTTTAAAAAAAAGATCAGTTGATTGAATCTATTTATTCACGTCTTACTATTTCTAATATATGAATTAAATTCTTAAAAGTTTATCCTCAAACCACTATTATTATAATCTAAGACAAATATAAAATGTACTGCTGCTCAGCAATAACAAGATAATTTATATGAAAATTCCTACCATTTTACTTGGTACTAAGTTGGTACTCATTTTTATGTTCTAAAATAATTTGAGCATGTCAATGAATGTCCAGACAACGTATTATTTCAGTCAGATACCGAGGCAGACAGCACTGAGCGTGTTTGTATTACTAAAAAGGTAGTTTTTTCATGGAATCCTCCCCCACCCCTTTTAGTAGATTTCATGAATAACTGGTGAAAATAGTTCTAAGATATATTAGAGCAATATTTATTGAGTGATCTCACGTCCTAGGCACCATGCTAGGTTCATTATCTCTGTTTTATCATTTATAATAATCCTGGGATGTAGGTATTAGCTCCGTTTTTGCAGACGAAAAAAACAAGGTTCAGAAGTTTGCCTATCATGTATGAATTCAGATATGCCTAGACCTTGATCTTATGCTTTGGAATTGTTATTGTACACCTGTGGAACTGATTATCTTAAGAGAGGGTATTGTCCAAAAATACCTTTCCTATTATAGGAGTTCAGTTGATCTTTAGTTGATCTTGTGGTGACAAGCATATTACATTTGGGTTCACTCTGCATTGGCTCTTGCTGTGTAGGTATATCCTCTGAGAACATAATGCTGCTAGATGGTGTTTTGGGGCAGTGATAAATTCCAGTCAATAACATTTTTAAAACTTAAAGGACTGAGCTCTAGAAACTAGAAAGAATCTGTCCTTGTCCTTGAACTTTCTGTATCCCAAGAATTTCAGCAGCCCAAATCTGTTGACCTTTAGGATATATATGATATTCAGAATTTTAGCCTGTCTCCTGAATGAGTATCTTCTATTGGCATGAAGTCCACAAGCATGAAGTCTAGTGTCTCATGTTACCAAGTGTAGATCCTGAGGATGTGGTTATAGACAGCCTGAAGCAAATTCTGTACTGAGCCTCATCGGACACCTTGTTCCACTCTGGGCTTTAGGATCTGTTTTTTGCTTATTCTGTGTTTTGTCAGACATTGATTCAAGTTCTTATTCTGACTGAGTTCCATAGTTAGACTTGTCTCCCTTTGCCCTAAGACTTCATCCCAGCCATCCTCCCGTCCCCATGCGTAAATATACTCTTCCACCAGTACCACTGTGGAATGAAAGGTCAGAATCTGCAAAAGGCCTCCAGACTGGGAGGGGACCAAGGATGTCTTGAATCCAGCAGGCCCAATCTGGGCTGAAGTGAATTTTTTGGTCTTTTGAGATCACCTGCAAACTAACTTCTAGGAAATGAAGGAAGCCATTGACAATGCTTAATGGGCATGGGGTCAGCTTTTATTCTTGGCTCTTATCTAAGATTTTGCATTGGATTGCTTTGTACATGAAATACTGGGATAAAGATAGTTTTGTCAAAAATGTGTTTGAAATCCATCCATAAATAAATATGTTTTGAATTCTCAAAGTACTGTTTGTTTCTACTACCAATAATCAGAAACTTAGAACTGGAAAGATTCCTCTGGTTATTAACATTATTTGGGTGTCATATGCTTCCATGGGAATCCAGTAACAGCTATGGAACCTATTCTTAGGAAAAAGGTGGGCACATGTATGTACCATATTTGCACAATTTTTTTTTTTTTTTGGAGACAAAGTCTTTCTCTGTCACCCAGGCTGGAGTGCAGTGGTGCAATCTTGGCTCACTGTAAGCTCCGCCTCCCAGGTTCACGCCACTCTCCTGCCTCAGCCTCCCAAGTAGCTGGGACAACAGGCGCCCGCCACTATGTCCGGCTAATTTTTTGTATTTTTAGTAGAGACGGGGTTTTACTACGTTAGCCAGGATGGTCTTGATCTCCTGATCTCGTGATCCACCCACTTCAGCCTCCCAAATTGCTGGGATTACAGGTGTGAGCCACCGCGCCTGGCCTCAACTGTTCTTAATAATAATAATGCCTACCGGGTGTGGTAGCTCACGCCTGTAATCCCAGGACTTTGGGAGGCTAGGTGGGTGGATCACCTGAAGCTGGGAGTTCGAGACCAGCCTGACCAACACGTAGAAACCCCATCTCTATTAAAAATACAAAATTAGTGGGGTGTGGTGGCACATGCCTGTAATCCCAGCTACTTGGGAGGCTGAGGCAGGAGAATCACTTGAACCCGGGAGACGGAGGTTGCGGTGAGCCGAGATTGCCTCATTGTATTCCAGCCTCAGCGACAAGAGTGAAACTCCATCTCAAAAATTAATAATAAGAATAATAATGCCTTTCTTTTGTAAAACATTTGTCAGAGGATGTCACATTTCTCATTGTATTTTCCCAACTTTCTGAAATAGAGGTAAGTAAGTACTACTAATTCAGTTTCACATGTAACATGATGAAGACCCAAAGAGGTTGTTCAGGACCAAGTTAAGAGTAAATTCTAGTCTGGACGCAGTGATTCACACCTGTAATCCTGGCATTTTGGGAGGCTGAGGCAGGTGGATCACCTGAGGTCAGGAGTTCGAGACCAGCCTGGCCAACATGGCGAAACCTTGTCTCTGCTAAAAATACAAAAATTAACCGGGTGTGGTGGTGCATGCCTGTAATCCCAGCTACTCAGGAGGCTGAGACAGGAGAATTGCTGGAACCCAGGAGGTGGAGGTTTCAGTGAGCTGAGATTGCGCCACTGCACTCCAGCCTGCGCAATGGGAGTGAGACTCCATCTCAAAAAAAAAGAATACATTCTAACCCTCGCATGCCATGAATTCCATTTTCAGGTACTGGGCTGGAATAGAATCCTCTTATTTAAAACCAGCATAAACAAGAACACGGAGATCCTTGAGTGAATGCCCAGACTAGATTTTTTCAACTTTTACTATGTGTTGGAATCAGCTGGGAAACTCCTAGAGAATATCCAAAGATACAGACTCAATTGGTCTGGGGTAAGGCCCAGACATCAGCACTGTTTGGAAACTCCCAGGCAATTTTAATGTGGAGCTTAGAGGGAGCCTACTGGCCCAGACCTCTTAAAGATGGATGTGATGCTGCATAATCTGGTCATGTTGTTGGATAAAGGGCTGCATTGATTTTCGTGCCTCAAATTCAAATGGAAGGTGGTGTTTCACAGTTTGCTTATGAAATACACTGTGAAGGTATTTAGATGATGTACTTTTTTTTTTCTTTTTTCTTTTTCTTTTTTTTCGTGGAGATGGAGTCTTGCTCTGTCACCCAGGCTGGCATGCAGTGGCATGATCTCGGCTCACTGTAACCTCCACCTCCCAGGTTCAAGTGATTCTCTTGCCTCAGCCTCCTGAGTAGCTGGGATTACAGGCACAAGCCACCATGGCCAGATAACTTTTTTTGTACTTTTAGTAGAGACAAGGTTTCACCATGTTGGCCAGGCTGGTCTTGAACTCCTGACCTCAAATGAGCCACCCACCTTGGCCTCCCTAAGTGCTGGGATCACAGGCATGAGCCACTGTGCCCGGCCTAAATGATGTAGTTTTGACATTGCAGTATTTCCTTGCACAGTATCAGTTGCACACACATTTGGGAATTTATTAGCTCCACTTGATGTAAAAATTTTCATGGAGCAAACCAAGCAAAGAAACAGCTCCAAATCTTTTTTTTCTTTTTTTTTTTTTTTTCCTGAGACGGTGTCTCTCTCTGTCACCCAAGCTGGAGTGCAATGGCATGATTTGGCTCACTGCAACCTCCCTCTTCCAGCGAATCAAGCAATTCTCCTGCCTCAGCCTCCCAAGTAGCAGGGATTACAGGTGCCTGCCACCACGCCCAATTCATTTTTTTGTGTTTTTAATAGAGATGGGGTTTCACCATGTTGGCCAGGCTGGTTTCGAACTCCTGACCTCACGTGATCCACCCACCTTGGCCTCCCAAAGTGCTAGGATATAGGCATGAACCACCATGTCCAGCCCCTCCAAATCTAAAAGCAGTTTTTGAAAATGAAATATTGCAGCCAGGCACAGTGGCTCCTGCCTGTAATCCCAACACTTTGGGAGGCCAAGGCAGGAGGATCACCTGAGGTCAGAAATTCGAGACCAGCTTGACCAATATGGTGAAATGCCATCTCTACTAAAAATACAAAAACTAGCCTGGCATGATGGCATGTAACCATAATCCCAGCTACTGGGGAGGCTGAAATAGGAGAATCGCTTGAACCTGGGAGGCGGAGGTTGCAGTGAGCCGAGATCGCGTCATTGCACTCCAGCCTGGGCAACAAGAGCAAAACTCCATCTAAAAAAAAAAAAAAGAAAAAAATCGATATTGCTCGTGCACTCATCTTGGTTACTTTGAATCATTATACCTGTGCCATGTGACATGCAAGACACCTGGCCTGTCTAACTGCCCGTGTAAAACATAGCTCTTGTTTCATGTACCATACCTAGTGAGCGCACCCATGAATGGCTTTGGTCTTGTACCCTAGAAAGCCTCTACTGTTCTCTTTGAGCGACGGACACTTTTTTAAAGAACAGGAAAATATCCTTCATACTGTCCCAAGGAAAGTTCAAGGAGGGCAATATCTTGTTAATTCAAATATGCTTTGAGTCTTGAATTTTATTTTATTTATTTATTTACTTATTTATTGAGACAGAGTCTCACTCTGTCGCCCAGGCTGGAGTACAGTGGCGTGATCTTGGCTCACTGCAGCCTCCGCCTCCTGGGTTCAAGCAATTCTCCTGTCTCAGCCTCCCAAATAGTTGAGACTATAGACACACACCATCATGCCCGGCTAATTTTTGTATTTTTAGTAGAGACAGAGTTTTACCATATTGGTCAGACTGGTCTTGAACTCCTGACCTCAGATGATCCACCCACCTCGGCCTCCCAAAGTGCTGGGACTATAGGTGTGAGCCATCGCACCCAACTGAGTTTTAAAATATGGATTTTTTTTTCTGCTGAAAAGAACATGTTTACTTCTCCCCACCCCTCCTCATAATACCTAGACCCATATCCACTCCATTTTGGCAGGAGTTTGTGCTGACTGATGGAAAGTTCACAGAGCAGGGTGTTAAATGGGCCTTACTCTTGCGATGGAGAGAGTACAGAATGCCAGCTATCTGCATAAGGGAGGCCCAGAGAGCCCCTCTGTCTCTGAGGAGAAAGCTGTCTTTATCTTGGCCATATGTGGCCAGCTGTGTAATTGCTGGGGCCTTAACTGCCCTGTGTTCTGGGCAGGGTGACCGCCTGCATGTACCCACAGCTGGGTTAATGAGATCAAGTTTCACTTTCTAGAGCCAGAGTAATCAGGACCAGGCGCAAATCATATCCTCGTAAGCCTGGGGGTGCATGGGTGTCCCCTGCCCTGGCCAAGCCAGGGAGGCCAAATACCATGGCGGACCCTCGCCTGTGTAAGTTGGAATCCTGGGCTCTGATGTATCTGCAGAAAACAGACTTTAGTGTCTCCAATCCTGCGGGAGTCAAATGTCCTTTCTCTTCAGTTATTTCTGATATTGTGGAAATAGGATAGGTATTAAAATAAATTAACTAGAGAAAGTACCTGTTCAAATGTTTAGGGCAGGGATACTACTCTGTCTGATACTATAATGATAGGTGCATGTCATTATACATTTGACCAGAGCCATAGCATAAGCAACACTAAGAGTGACCCCAGTGTAAACTGTAGACTCTGAGTGATAATGACGTATTGTGTAGGTTCATCAAATTTTTTTTTTTTTTTTTTTTTTTTTTTTTTTTTGAGCTGGGGTCTCTCTGTGTTGCCTAGGCTGGAGTGCAGTGGTGTGATCTTGGCTCACTGCAACCTCCACCTCCTTGTTTCAAGCAATTCTCGTGCCTCAGACTCCCCAGTAGCTAGGATTAGAGGCGTGCCACCACGCCCGGCTAATTTTTGTATTTTTAATAGAGATGGGATTTCACCATGTTGGCCAGGCTGATCTTGAACTCCTGACCTCAAGTGATGCACTCGCCTTGTGCTGGGATTACAGGTGTAAGCCGCCATGCCCAGCCTCATCAAATTTTTGTTGTGGAGACAGGGTCTGGCTCTGTCACTCAGGCTAGAGTGCAGTGGCTTGATCTAGGCTCACTGCAATCTCCCGGTTCATCAGTTGTAACAAGTGTACCACTCAGGTGGGGGATGTTGATAATGAGGGACGCTGTACCCATTTGGGGCAGGAGGCATATGGGAAGTCCTACAGCTTCCTCTCAATTTTGCTGTGAACCTAAAACTACCTTAAAAAATAAAGTTGGATTTTAAAAATACTAGTGACTCCTGCCTATAATCCCAGCGCTTTGGGGGCCCAAGGTGGGAGGATTACTTGAGCCTCAGGAATTTGAGACCAACCTGGGCAACATAATGAGACTCCATCTCTTCAAAAAATTATTTTTACTAAGGCCAGACATAGTGGCTCATGCCTGTAATCCCAGCACTCTGGGAGGCCGAGGCGGGTGGATCACCTGAGGTCAGGAGTTCAAGGCCACCCTAGGCAACGTGGTGAAACTCCATCTCTACTAAAATTCAAAATTAGCCAGGTGTGGTGGCATGCACCTATAATCCCAGCTACTTGGGAAACTGAGGCAGGAAAATTGCTTGAATCCAGGAAGCAGAGGTTGCAGTGACCCAAGATTATGCCACTGCACTCCAACCTGGGAGACAGAGTGAGACTCCGTCTCAAAATAATAATAATAATAATAATAATAATAATNACCTGAGGTCAGGAGTTCAAGGCCACCCTAGGCAACGTGGTGAAACTCCATCTCTACTAAAAATTCAAAAATTAGCCAGGTGTGGTGGCATGCACCTATAATCCCAGCTACTTGGGAAACTGAGGCAGGAAAATTGCTTGAATCCAGGAAGCAGAGGTTGCAGTGACCCAAGATTATGCCACTGCACTCCAACCTGGGAGACAGAGTGAGACTCCGTCTCAAAATAATAATAATAATAATAATAATAATAATAATAATAATAATAAATGCATATTTGCATTTACTTACATGCTCCATCCTGCTGTAAGGATTTCATGCCCATCCCTCCCATTTTATCCATCACCTCCCAAAGTTGACTGCACCCCACGCTTCCTCAGAGTTCCTGCCCATATTCCATCCCATCCCAGACACCAGTCCAGCACATCTCATCAACACAAGTGATGCATCTAAGTCTCTAATCATCTTTACCTTAAACTTCCTTCTCCTGTTAACCCCTTCCCCCATTTCCATCATTGCCAACATTTTTCTTCAAATCAGCCTTGATACTGGGAGCTCTGTTGCCTCCTCAGCCTCCCTGCTCAAACCTGGGGAGCTTCCATTTTTACACTTTTCAATTCCCACTGCTGTGACTTGAGATCTGGCTCTTTCATCCTCTGTCTCAAGCCTGAGGGAGGAGTCCTTTTTTACCAGTCTAGGAAAAAGAAAGGGCCTGGTGGTGAGCTGAGGCTTCTCCCTGTTTGCAGGGCTGGTGGTTGGGATGAAGAGCTGGACACAGAGTGCGGGAGAGTGAGAACAAGTTAGAAACTAATAGCACTTCCACCTTTACCTCTCATTTCAGAGAACAGGTTGTAACCTATCAGCATCTAGCCTCTGTATTAATAATTTCCTTTTCTAATATTTATTCCATATTCCCTGAGCCCTCAGCAAGCACTTCAGTTACTTATAGTTCCCAAAACTTCTTATATGACACTAACTTTCTTTTTTATTTTGAGACAGGATCTCGCTCTGTCACCCAGGTTGGAGTGTAATGGCATGATCTTGGCTCACTGTAACATCCACCTCCAGTGTTCAAGCAATTCTCCTGCCTCAACCTCCCAAGTAGCTGGGCTTAAAAGGTGCCTGCCACCATGCCCAGCTAATTTTTTATATTTTTAATAGAGATGAGGTTTCACCACATTGGCCAGGCTGGTCTCGAACTCCTGACCTCAAATGATCTGTCTGCCTCTGCCTGCCAAAGTGCTGGGATTACAGGCGTGAGTTACCACACCCAGCCAACACTAGCTTTTATTCCTGAAGGTTCCAGAGTGGGACCACAAGTGAAGCTAGTGATGAAGGCTGTGACCTTGTTGGCTGGCGGGGGCCTTAATTCCACTGTTGGTCAGTAGGGCCATCAGCTGGGGAGCAGAACTGCATGTGGAGCAATGGAGAGCAAAGCCGAGCTGAAATCCTTCAGCACCTCTGCCTCTACCTCTCACTGCATTTAACCATAGCAGCCATGAGTCATGGCGGCTGCTTCACTTCCACCTTCCAGGTATTATGGAAAGTTCTTTTCTGGCCAACTTGAATCTGGAACTGTGCAGGAAAGGGACTCTGAAAAATGTAGCTCTCACTTCAGAGAACTGGTTCTGCCAAGTTGACACCACAAAGCTCCACCCTCTTATTTAATTCATGTTCTTTCTCATAACTGGTCCAGAAAATGTGCTCGGTGCAAGTGTGAGCCAGGAATGGGGAGAATGAATGTGAGATTCATCCAGCAAAGGAGAAGTGAGGAAGGCCTGCTAAGGGGGTTAGAGAGCTCCTGGTGAGTGTCATACCTAATACATGCTACTGGATATGTAATTCTTTTTTTTTTTTTTTTTTTGAAACAAAGTGTCACTCTTGTTGCCCAGGCTAGAGTGCAATGATATGATCTCAACTTACTGCAACCTCTGCCTCCCGGGTTCATGCAATTCTCCTGCCTCAGCCTTCCAAGTAGTTGGGATCACAGGCATGCACTACCACGCCTGGCTAATTTTGTATTTTTAGTAGAGACAGAGTTTCACCATATTGGTCAGACTGGCCTCGAACTCCTGACCTCAGGTGTTCCACCCACCTCTGCCTCCCAAAGTGCTGAGATTACAGGTGTGAGCGACTGTGTCTAGCTGTGAGCTATATTTCATAGTTGAGGCTGAAAGAGTTTGAGTCACAGCCCCTTGTTCGTGGCAGAGCCAGAAGCCAAGCTAGCCCAGGTCTGTCTGGCTCCAGAGCCCTTGGTCTTTCCATTATATCACAGCACCCTTCAAATGTGTGATATTACCTGACTTTTCTGATCCTCAGTTTTCCATCAGGCTGATATTGGCAAAATGTTATTCACTCTGCCAGAGGTTAGATGTTCTCTAGGAATGAAGATTTGGAGGGATCTCAATCTCCAAATCCATAGATTTCTCTGACTGGTGTGCTAGGCTCCTAAAGATGACAAGACACAGATAGCTCACTGGCCCACATCCACTTTTTAATTGCCAGGCAAGGATTTACTCCTGATCTTTAGCCAAGTCAGTATACAGCACTCTCTTAAGCCTTTAGCATGACTTCCTGAACTGAGTCAGTCCAGAGTACCTTGATTGGCAACCCCAATCCCTGTCCCACAACTTGCTTGGTCCTGAATGTGGCCATGTATTGGTAGACAAAGGAAGGGGCTGCTGACTCACACCGGTAATCCCAGCTCCTCGGGGGCCTGAAACAGGAGACTTGCTTGAACTCAGGAGGTGGAGGCTGCAGTGAGTCAAAGTCATGCCATTGCACTCCAGCCTGGGTGACAGAGCGAGACAAAGGGGCTCTGGAACAGAAACCAGCTACTTGGCGCTCTCCCCTGGGGGCATCCAGCAAAGGATGTTGAAGGTTGCTTAGTCCCGATCTCATCACACCCAAAAAGAGGTTGCTCCATGCTTAGTTCTATTTACAATCCTTTTACTTTTCCCACCAAAACACTACCAACAAGATGGTGGTATAACTGTGTGTCTCTGCAAAGCATGTACACACACACACACACACACACACACACACACACACACACACACACATGCATTATATTCTTAGCTGAGATGAGAGCAGCACCACCTTGGAGGAAGAATAAGGGGAATGGGATATGTTGACTCACCCTTACGGGTTAGATAATGTCACTAACACATCCTAAATCACCCCCTATGAATGAAATATAAATATGAAAAAATGCATTGTATTTATAAAAACAAAGCTGTAATGTGATTAGTTGCATGATTAGTAACTTTTTTTTTCTTTTTTTTTTCTTTTTCTTTTTTCTTTTTTGTTTTTTGAGATGGAGTCTTGCCCTGCCACCCAGGCTGGAGTGCAGTGGCGCAATCTCAGTTCATTGCAATCTCCACCTCCCGGGTTCAAGCAATTCTCCTGCCTCAGCCTCCCAAGTAGCTGGAATTACAGGCGCCGGCCACCACGCCTGGCTAATTGTTTTGTATTTTTAGTAGAGACAGGGTTTCTTTGTGTTGGCCAGACTGGTCTCGAACTCCAGACCTCAAGTGATCCACCTGCCTCAGCCTCCCAAAGTGCTGGGATTATAGGCGTGAGTCACCGTGCCCGGCCATGATTAGTAACTTTAATACTGCATCTTGTTTAGTACTTAATCTTTTAAAATCTTTGTTATATTAATTTTGCATTTTTGGCATAATCCAGAAAAAAGAAAAATAATTTCTGGGTGTTAGTTATTAATAAACATTTATTAAAGCCAAACAGATAATTGGGCAAAAGATTCTTACAGAGGAAAAAATTTGAGATCAAGGAGGAAGTTTGTCCTCGTGGAACCTCTTTCCTCTTTGCTATAAGCTTGTGTGGGAGTGATATATGTGTTAAGACTGTGTCTCTTGGCCAGGCGCAGTGGCTCATGTCTGGAATTCTAGCACTTTGGGAGGCCGAGGCAGGCAGATCACTTGAATCCAGGAATTTGAGATCAGCCTAGGCAACATGGCAAAACTCTGTCTCTACAAAAAAAAATACAAAAAAAGTAGCCAGGCATGGTGGTGCATGCTTTTGTAGTCCCAGCTACTCAGGAGGCTGAGGTGGGAGGATTGCTTGAACCTGGGAGGCGGAGGTTGCAGTGAGCGGAGATGGTACCACTGCACTCCAGCCTGTGAGAGAGAGTGAGACCCTGCCTCAGAAAAAAAAAAAAGAAAAGAAAAAAGAAAAGAATGTGTCTCTTGCTGTTGGAACCGCTTCTTTCCATCCCATTCAAAATTTTGGGGTATTCTAAAGAACTTCCTATATCCACAGTAAAAGCAAATGTTGTATGGAGGTGTAGGAATGTAAGAGTGAGAATTTGTTCTTAGGTGATAGATACCTTTCCTTCAGTGGTAGAGGAGGGAGTCCACAGAAGCTTGTGGTCATAGCGTGTAAATGTTGCCTTCTTTTCAGCAACTGGAGTGCAGTGGCGCAATCTCGGTTCACTGCAACCTCCGCCTCCCAGGTTCAAGTGATTCTCATGCCTCAGCCTCCCAAGTAGCTGAGATTACAGGTCCCCACCACCACACCCGGCTAATTTTCCTATTTTTAGTAGAGATGGGGTTTCGCCATGTTGGTCAGGCTGGTTTTGAACTCCTGATCTTAGGTGATCCGCCTGCCTCGACCTCCCAAAGTGCTGGGATTACAGGCATGAGCCACTGTGCCTGACCGTGCAACTGAATACTTCTTATAACGTTCAGAAACCACCAGATGAGAGAATGCTGTCTGTCCTTAATGTAAGCAGCCCTTGGAATTGTTTCTAGAGCTGTCATGAGCTGCCGATGGGAAGGTGACATGAGCCATCAGTGTCAGTCACAAATTCTCCGTTCAGCCTGATCTATGCCTCTAGAGAGAATTCCCAGGAAGGCAAGTTTTTGCCGTAACCTTGGGAATCCAGTATGTATGGACTAAACCAGGGTTCCCCATACCTCCCCCTCTTTTATGTACACTACAATCACCCTGTGATTGACCCACTCTGCTGAGCGGAGCGTACCAAGAGGGAGTCTAGATCTTAAACAGAGCTTTGATTGATTGGGGCTGAAAGGGGGCAGATTCTGTATGAGATCAGCAGGCACTATGAATTTCTCAATTTGAAACAAAAATGCTTTAATGCTACTTATTGTTGTTGTTTTATTGTGAGAAGTAGTCATTCTTCCATATGGTTGGCTTTCTTTCAAGGCCAATTGCACAGTCTGTTCTTTGGAGGCACCGCATAGCCCTATAGTATGCTTAAAATGCGTAAAGCTTAGAGGAAGACTAGTTCTCTGGAGAGAATCCTGTGTTTGTCCAAGTACTGGATCCCTGCCTCCTCCCACACAGTCACTCTGCAGCCAGTTGCATACTTGGCGGAGAGATTTATGGGGCTGAACATACAGCTGCAAGTTTTCTTTTCTTCTACTTTTTTTTTCTTCCAAGAACAGTGTCCTGCTCTCAGGGCTGTGTGCACTAGACGCAAACACATAACTTATTTACTACAGCAGTATCCAAAACCCCTAAGTAGTGTCCTTGCTGAATGTGAATGTTTTCATGAATATGAAACATTCTAAAGACGTAAGGAATTCCTAGATACAAGCCAATCTTGACTTGGTTTACATCTCTGTCTAATATTTTGGTGAAGGACCATCCAGGAGTCTAGCTACACTGTACAGCTGTTTCAGTTCTAAAACAGCTTGGTTAATGTGGATACCTTATGGTCAATATCAGAGATTCCTTAACAGAATCTGACTGCTCTGTTTCCTTTAAAAGTACGCTGATTGTTTATAGTGGCTTCTGGATTCTCTGTCCTTGGGAGGTTCTCTTAGATTGGGGCAAATTCCCTCTCATACCTGTGTTGGTTTTGTTTTATTTTAATTTTCCTTTTGATTTGAATGAATAACATCATCTCTTAACACCTATTGCCATCTCCAAGACAGAATCCCAATAGGCTTTTCTGGGTATGGACCCATGCAATGGTTTGTCCGCCTTTCAACAATTTGCATTCTCTTGGCCGTTTGGGGGAACAGGGATTGTGCATGAGGAAGGATGGAAGAGGAAAACCAATCTTTATTTAACATTCAGTGGTAATAAACACTGGGATTGTACTTAATTAGAGTTAATCCTCATAATAAACTTGATCCCCATTTTGCAGATGAGTAAATTATAACTCTGAGAATTTCTAACTTGCCCAAAGTCATACAACTAATAAATTGTAAAGGTGGGAGTTAAAGCAATTTTTTATTGAACTATATAGAAAATGTACAAATTATTTATACACATCTCCAGTTATTACAAAGGGAACTGCTAGGCCGGGCCTAGCTCACGCCTGTAATCCCAGCACTTTGGGAGGCCAAGGTGGGCGGATCACCTGAGGTCGGGAGTTCGAGACCAGCCTGGCCAATATGGTGAAACCCCATCTCTAAAAAAAAATACAAAAGTTAGCTGGGTGTAGTGGCAGGTGCCTGTAATCCCAGTTACCTGGGAGGCTGAGGCAGGAGAATCATTTGAACCAGGGAGGTGGAGGTTGCGGTGAGCCAAGATTGTGCCACTGCACTCCAGCCTGGGTGACAGAGCAAGACTCCATCTCAAAAAAACAAACAAAAAAACAAAAAAAAACCGAAAACAAGCAAACAAAAAAACCAAAGTGAACTGCTATTGTAACCACTACAAAGAAATTCTAAGACCATAGATTATTTGTATACTCTTGAACTTTACATAAATTAAGTATGCTATAGTTATAGTATTGAGTACATATTTAGGAGTATAATTACTGGTCATAGATTTTGTATACATATTATATATCTAAAGTGATCTTCTGCCTAGATGTCCTATGCTTTATTGAAAGTGGGACCAAACCATTAGGTCAAAATACTTGTTTATCTATTGGATTCTGTGAGTTTTGTTTCATGTAATTTAGGGCTTTCTTGTTGGGTGCATGTATGTTTTTAATTTTCATATCCTTCTCATGGATTGGACCTTTTATCATTATAAAAGTTCTCTTTTCTGCAGCTGCCTTCATCATAAGTCAAGTGTCTGTGTATGGGGTTTAGTTTCTGGATTTTCAATTCTGTTACATTTGTCTATCTGTCTACAACAATACTACACTGTCCTAAAATAATATAGCTTTATGATATATCTTTTAGCTTTTTTGTCTGTTTGTGGGCATGAGAGAGACTCTCATCTTACATTCTTTCATTTGCACTGTTCTGAACCTCAGTTAACATATCCAAAAAGAGCGTTTTCTTTACAAATTTAGTATAAACAAATGCCTGGTCTAGTTCTTGTAAACAGTAAACCAAAGCTGTTGGTTGTTGTTAATAGTAAATGAGTTTTTCAATCGCTAACAAGTAGAAGTTGTTTTTTTCACCTAAAATTTAAGAACTGAAATACACTTTTTTTGTTGTTTTTTTTTTGAGACAAGGCCTCACTGTGTTGCCCAGGCTGGAGTGCAGCGGTGTGATATCAGCTCACTGCAGCCTCTGCCTCACTGATTTAAGTGAGTCTTGTATCTCAGCCTCCTGAGTAGCTGGCTAATAGCTGGGATTACAGGCATGCACCACCATGCCTGGCTAACTTTTTTATTTTTAGTAGAAATAGGGCTTCACCATGTTGGCCAGGCTGGTCTCAAACTTCTGGTCTCAAGTGATCTGCCTGCCTCAGCCTCCCAAAGTGCTGAGATTACAGGTGTGAGCCACTGTACCGGGCCATGAACTGAAATATACTTTAAAGTTTCTAGTAAGTATAGTTTTTTTCTGCCCAATTTATCAGATGGAGAACGAACGCTTTGTGAAGTGAAGTTGCATGTTCACAGCAGCTCAGCTCATAAAATCCAGGGCTGAGACTAGAGCTTATCTCCAGTCTCCTGATCCAGTGTTTTCTTCATTATCCTACATTTAATTTTAGCCTTGGGGGAACCATCACTGAGGAGAGAAGAAGGAAGAGAATGAGAGTATTCCTGAAGATAAACTTTTTTTTTTTTTTTTTTTTTTGAGACGGGGTCTTACTCTGTCACCCAAGCTGGAGTGCAATGGCGCAATCTGGGCTCACTGGAACCTCCGCCTCCCGGGTTCAAGCCATTCTTCTGCCTCAGCCTCCTAAGTAGCTGCGACTACAGGCACATGCCACCATGCCTGGCTAATTTTTGTATTTTTAGTAGAGATGGGGTTTCACCATATTAGCCAGGCTGGTCTCGAACTTCTGACCTCGTGATCTGCCCGTCTCCGCCTCCCAAAGTGCTGGGATTACAGGCGTGAGCCACCGCGCCCAGCTGAAGATAAACTTCTTAAGGAATTCATTTTTGCTATGAAGGGTGCCCCCCCATTGAACATAGTAACATTCATGCTGTGTTGATCACCTCATACCGAATTTGTCACCCACCTACAGAAGACAGATGGTAAATTATTTAATCCTCTGCTGTCCTGTTTCTATTATGAAGCAAAGATTGCAATAACAACAAAGAAGGAATGTGAGTGGAATGGGTAATGTCAGTTAAAGGCAGAGATTAGGGGATGCCATCAGTCACTGTGATGAATGGTGTGTGGGGGGAGCTTGCTGGCTGAACCATTGTTACCATGGGTAATTACACACTTTATATTCATGTGTTATCCTTCCTCCTGGAATCTTTAAACTCTTCATCCAGGAGACTCTAATCTTCACCTTATTATTCCGTCCTAGTGTCACTCTAACAGAAGAACAGGGCTGCCAACAGGGAGAGGGAACTTTCTCCTTCTCCTCCAGGTTGTAATAAACATGGTTATTTGTTATTTGAACTCTGGCTGAAGAGAACACCCTATATGCCCCTGCCAGATATGGCCCAGGTGTAGAGATTAGTCCAGGTTATTGTTAAAAGAGTGAAAATGCCCCTGTCACATTCCCCATGATTTTCTTCCATCTATCAAGATGATGGCAATGGTGTTGGCAATGGTGGTGATAATGATGATTATTGAGTGAGCATTATTCCATTTTCGGGCATGATGGAAGGAAAAGTCAAATGCAGTGTTCTTAAGAAATTCAGCTGGGCCCAGTGGCTGACATCTATAATCCTAGCACTTTGGAAGGCTGAGGTAGGTGGATCACTTGAGGCCAGGATTTCGAGACCAGCCTGGGCAACATGGTGAAACCCATGTCTCTACTAAAATACAAAAAAATTAGCCAGATGTGGTGGTGCACACCTGTAGTCCCAGCTACTAGGGAGGCTGAGGAATGAGAATTGCTTGAACCCAGGAGGTGGAGGTTGCAGTGAGCTGAGATTGTGCCACTGCACTCCAGCCTGGGTGACAGAATGATATTTTGTCTCAAAAAAAAAAAAAAAAGGAAAAAAAAGAAATTCGCTATAGGCTGGCACAATGGCTCACACCTGTAATCCCAACACTTTGGGAAACCAAGGCAGGTGGATCACCTGAGCTCAGGAGTTCAAGAACAGCCTGGGCAACATGCCAAAACCCTGTCTCTATAAAACTTAGCTTGGCGTGATGGCACACACCTGTGGTCCCAGCTACTCAGGAGCCTAAGGTGGGAGGTTATAGCTTGAACCTGGGAGGCAGAGGTTTCAGTGAGCCGAGATCGCACCACTGCACTCCAACCTGTGTGACAAAGTGAGATCCTATCTCAAAAAAAAGAGAGAAACAAATAAATAAATAAATAAGAAGAGAAGAAAAGAAAAGAGGTGCTTAGACACCAGGCTGGGATGCTCATCTATGTGGTATCTGTGCCAATTTGGGGGAAGCTGATTATCCATTGCTAAGGGGGCAGAGTAGTGTAGGTCTTAAGTGTTCAAGTTTTGAGTCAGATCCTGGTTTCACCACTTACTAACTCTGTGAACTTGGGCCAATTACTTTACTTTCTGAGTCTACCCCCTCAATCGTGAGATGGAAATAAAATAGTAGGACCTGCGTTGGGAATTTTAATGCAATTACACATGTAAAAAGTTTTGGAAAATGGTTAGATGTTCTTATTAGCTATTATAGCATTGCCCATGCTGCCTGGCAAGTTGTGACCTAAGACGTCGTCTGGGGATATGAACTACTATGGTCTGAATGTTTACATCCCCTCCAAATTCATACGCTAAAATCCTAACTCTCAAAGTGATCAGGTATTAGAAGGCAGAGACTTTGGGAAAGGATGAGGTTGCTGGGTCAGAGCCCTCATGAGTGGAATTAGTGCCCTTATGAAAGTGGCTGGAAAGAGATTCCTTGCCCCTTCTACCATGTGAGGACATAGAAGGTGCCATCTACAAAGAGGCAGCCCTCACCAGACACCGGCCAGTGCCTTGATCTTGGACTTAACCAAGATCCAGAAAAGGGAGAAGTAACTATTTATTGTTTGTAAGCCACTCAGTTTATGGTATTTGATGTCTGTTGTAGCAGCCCAAACAGACGAAGACACGGATGGACCCAATGGCTAGGCTTCCTCAGGTGTAGGACAGAGAGGAGAAATAACGAATTATAAGAAGATAGTGCTTTATCTCAATGTGTATGATATTGCTTTCACAAACTGATACCAAGTTATGAAAATCAGATGTATGATTTGGAGTAAAGTTTAAAGAAATAGGAGCAATCAGAATAATAACTTTTCTTTCAAAAATCTAAATTTCAACAGCTTTCAAATATTTCTTAATCTATTCATGATTTTTGTTGCTCTGCTTCACTCTCAGTCTTTTCTTTTGATGTTTTGGCTGCCAAAAAGCCTGAGTTCTTATTCTCAGGAGGTCTGATTATTATCTCCGATAATGGTTCTAAACTTAGTCATTTTTTGTCTGTCATTATTATTAGTGTTGAAGTTTAAAAAATAGCAAAATTTGGCTCTAAAAATGAAACAGACTTCCATCAAGTAGTAATTTTATTGTTTTTTGTTTGTTTATTTTTTGTTTTTTGAGACAGAGTCTCGCTCTGTTGCCCAGGCTGGAGTGCAATGGTATAATCTCGCCTCACTACAGTCTCTGCCTCTCAGGTTCAAGCAATTCTTGTGCCTTATCCTCCCAAGTAGCTGGGACTACAGGCACACACCACCACACCTGGCTAATTTTTGTATTTTTAGTAGAGATGGGGTTTCCCCATGTTGGCCAGGCTGGTCTCGAACTCCTGACCCCAAGTGATCCGACTGCCTCGGCCTCCCAAAGTGCTGGAATTACAGGCAAGAGCCACCATGCCCAACCTTTAGGCAAGCAATAATTTTAATAACTAAAACATCAGCCTTCTTCTTGCATGAGGCAGTTGATGCTCATGGTCAAAGAAGTCTCTCTTATAATACTAACAGGTATGGGATGAGCATTTAAACTAACTTTTGGTAGAAAAAATCCTAGCAGATAATTATCGGCATTGTTTCTCAATGTAGTTCTGTACACACATCACCTGATATACTCAATGAAATTGCAAATCTTGGGACATACCTCCAGAGGGTCTGATTTGGTAGGTCTTGGGTGAGATCTGAGAATTCATACCTTAGAATGGGATCCCAAAGGTGACTCATATTTACACTACGGTTTGAGAGCCGCTTTTTTGTGTGTTTGGGTGTGCTTTTTCACTTGAGCAACTGAGCAGTGAAAATGGCTCAAATAATGTTAACCGAACGCATAGCTAGAACTTCTAACACGCAACTGGACTCCAAAAGTCTTCCTCATTAAGTGGTGCATTTCCTAATGTAAGTATTCCAGAGAGATGGGCTGGATAACTAGTAGGGATGTGTAGGAAAGAATTCCACTTTTTATGGGAGTTGGATCAGGATGATCTCTAGAACACAGATGAGTGCTCTACTTGATTAAGGTTTTAGTCATGGCTTGCTACTTAACATCTTGTTCTGCTTTCTGTATCATTTAACTGGGCAGCCTTTCCTACTCTACTAAGCAGATCTCAGCTCGCCCTGGTCATTTTCCACATCTATTTGTGTGTATCTTATCATTCTTTTCTGTCTGACTCCTTCTCTGTACTGTTAAATGTTTTATGTTATTTTCAGGGATAGTCAGAAGCAGCCTTTCCCTTCAATCCTTCGTTCTCCTTCAAGATCAGAAAGAAAAAAACAAGAAGGCATTGACATGAATGCAACAATTTCTGGGATGCAAATTTCTTGGTGAATACAGACTTCCATGGCAGTGAGAAGACAATTATGTAATCATAGGTGTAGTGTTTCTCCCCAAACTCACTCCCACTGTGGATGAAACAATCGAATCATTGTGATGGGACGCCAGCCTATAAGAACAAATGTGCAATTGAACAATCCCATGGGCACTCAATCTATCCAGAGGATTATTGTGCATCTGCCAGGACTGGCGCAGGGAGAGGAATTGGAGGCAAGATTATTTAGTGAGTTTGGCTTACTATCAGGAGGAAGGCTGAAGTTCAGCCTAGGTGTTTATCCCAACCTGATCACACCCTGAAATGTGCTGAGTCCTGCCTCCTGCTTCCTGTTAACTCTTACAAGGCTAAGTTTGGTTCTTATAACATTTTTTTTTTAATTCTTCAAACAGGGTCTCACTCTGTTGCCCAGGCTGGGGTGCAGTGGCACCATCTCAGCTCACTACAACCTCTGCCTCTTGGGTTCAAGCAATTCTTGGGTCTCAGCCTCCAGAGTAGCTGGGATTGCAGGCGTGCACCACCACGCCCAGCTGATTTTTGTATTTTTGCTAGAGATGGGGTTTCACCATGTTGGCCAGGCTGGTCTTGAACTCCTGACCTCAGGTGATCCACCCACCTCGGCCTCCCAAAGTGTTGGGATTACAGGCGTGAGCCACCACGCCCAGCGGTTCTTAGAACTGTCCTCCACTGCCCACTTGCTTGGAGACATTACTTACCAAAGCTTCATATTACTTGTGAAAATTTTGCTCTTCCTTTTCATTAGAGAATTTGCTCTTTATCCCTTCATTTGAAAGTGAAGGTACTACCTCCTTGTGGGAGATGAGTTACAGAGCAGTTATATGAGCTCGTGATTGATCCCGTTTCCAAGAACTAGGGAAATGCAATCCCATCTTTGAAAACAGATCCGATAAAGATAATTATAAGGGGGAAAAAAAGTATCACAACCTTACTTGAACTCTTGTTACCACCAGTGGGTGGCACCTAAGCCACCCCACCTCAAGTAGAAGGCCTCCTAAGGTGGCCCCCCTGCCATTCAGAGGTAGTCACGCGTTCTGTGTGTTTGTGCCTGTGTGCTTTTGAATACAGAGGAGAAATAATTTCCCTCAGGCTGAGTACTTCCTGTGGTTACTCATAATGTGTGTTGATTTTCAACACATAGTGTACCATAGATGTTAATTGAAAATTCATTATAACTGAATATGTTTCATAGTAATACCTACATTTCTAGATCGTTTTGTACATTTTTGCTAATAGGACATGGGAATTGCTGGAACCACAGCAGTTGTTCAGACCACTTAGGGAGAGATGACATCTTTCCTAACAGCCTAAATCTATTTGTATTTTATTTTTTATTTTTGAAACCGAGTTTCGCTCTTGTTGCCCAGGCTGTAGTGCAATGACACTATCTTGGCTCACTGCAACTTCTGCCTCCCAGGTTCCAGCCATTCTCCTGCCTCAGCCTCCCAAGCAGCTGGGATTACAGGCATGCACCACCATGCCTGGCTAATTTTTGCATTTTTAGTAAAGACAGGGTTTCACCATGTTAGGTCAAGCTGGTCTCGAACTTCTGACCTCAGATGATCCACCTATCTTGGCCTCCCAAAGTGCTGAGATTACAGGTGAGAGCCACTGTGCCCAGAGTATTTTTTATTTTTATTTTTAAAATTTATTTTATTTTATCGAGGCAGAGGGTCACTCTGTTGTTCAGGCTGGAGTACAGTGGTGCAATCTTGGCTCACTGCAAACTCTGCCTCCCAGGTTCCAAGTGATTCTCCTGCCTCAGCCTCCTGAGTAGCTGGGATTACAGGTGTCCACCACCATGCTTGGCTAATTTTTGTATTTTTAGTGGAGACTGGGTTTCACCATGTTGGCCAGGCTGGTCTAGAACTCTTTTTTTTTTTTTTTCTGTAGGTAATCGGGGAACAGGTGATGTTTGGTTACATAAGTAAGTTCTTTAGTGGTGATTTGTGAGATTTTGGTGCACCCAACACCCGTGGTCTCGAACCCGTGACCTCAAGTGATCGCCTGCCTCAGCCTTTCAAAATGCTGGGTTTACAGGCATGAGCCACCGTGACTGGCCCTAACAGCCTAAATCTAAAATTACTACCTTGAATATTAACATGATAAATATTTTGAAGGCATTGTTTTTTGCCTTATACAAGGAAAAAGTTTGAAATAAGTATCTAAGTTTACATATTATTCAGAGTTTTTTAGTGACACAAAAAGCAACCCAAAACCTTAATTGAATAAAAAGCTTCTTAAGAAGCTGAAAGAAGCTAAACATCAACACCGTAAGATACTTGAGTGGACCTAGGGACTGATTAACAGTTAAAGAGAAGAAACGTTTGTCATCCACTATTCTGTGCATGCCTGAGAACTTGCCTATACATATTGTACTTTATAAATATTGTACTTCATGCAGAGCTGTGGAGTGTGGAGGTCAGATTCCAGATGCAGCAGTTAGTCATGTGACCTTGAGCAAATAATTTAACCTCTCTGACATTTAGTTTGTTTATAAAGATTGCATTGGGGGCCAGGCATGGTAGCTCACGCCTGTAATCCCAGCACTTTAGGAGGCTGAGGTGGGTGGATCACCTGAGGTCAGGAGTTCAACACCAGCCTGGCCAACGTGGTGAAACCCTGTCTCTACTAAAAATACAAAAATTAGCTGGGCGTGGTGGTGTGTGCCTGTAATCCCAGCTACTTGGAAGACTGAGGCATGAGAATCATTTGAACCCAGGTGTAGGAGGTTGCAGTGAGCCAAAATCCTGTCACTGCATTCCTGCCTGGGAGACAGAGCAAGACTCTGTCTTAAAAAGAAAGAGTGCACTGGGGATGGTGGGTTGCCAATGACAGAAATCAGCTAACCTAACAAAAAAGAAAAAAAAAAAGAAATTGATTAGAAAGATCCAGAGAACCAGGCAGATCCAGAAAACCAAGCTTTTTTTTTTTTTTTTTTTTTTTTTGAGGTGGGATTTGCTCTTGTTGCAACCTCCACCTCCCAAGTTCAAGCGATTCTCCTGCCTCAGCTTCCTCCTCCTGGAGTATCTGGAGTTACAGGCATGCGCCACCATACCCAGCTAATTTTTTGTACTTAGTAGAGACGGGGTTTCACCATGTTGGTCAGGCTGGTCTTGAACTCCTGACCTCAGGTGATCCACCCCCTCAGCCTCCCAATGTGCTACAGTCATGAGCCACCATGCCTAACCTGGAGAACCAAGCTTGATAAAGGACAGGAACCAAGGCAGATTTGGGGACCCAAATACCAGAGCAAATGAACTTTCCTGTGTTATTCAGCTCCACAGTCAGTGGTCCAGGAGACAGAGTATGATTGGCCAAGCTTGGGGTCAGGTGACCCTGTGAATAGTGGGAGGGCAGGGCATGTTGGTTGACATTCCTATCCATACTACCCACAGCAGAGGAAAGGTGATACCTGAAAAGGATATCAAGTCAATTGTAGTGAAATGAAGCTGGATAACCAAAAACTAATAGATGTCACCATATGACCTTTAAGGACAGTTTTTATTAAGTGTGTAAAGTACTTGGATTGGCACTTGAGAAATAATAGATTTTTCAACATATGACCGAATCGATTGAGAGGTTGCCTGCTATTTTGAAAAGGATCCTGCCTGTGATACTCTGCCTCCTAAACTAAATTGTAAGCTTCATGAAGGCAAAGATGCTGGTATTTATTAGGTTGGTGCAAACGTAACTTGTAATTGCTTTTGCACCTACCTAATAAATCTTTATTTAAGTTCTCCACACACTCGTTGGTATAAGATGTTGTGGGTTTTTTCTCCAGAACACCTGTGACAGAGGGTCTTCACCTGATAATCTATACCCCTAGAGATGTGCTCAGGTGGCAGCACAAATAAGGAGGTTTGTGGGAAATGAGCAGTTCACGGTGCGCTTGCTCTGATCCCACTCTTGACTGACTGCTCTGGACAGCATGTGGGAATGCAAGGGAGTGAGACTGTCTTTACGCCTAGGGTAGCCTTAAAGCGGCCTTACTTCATGAAAGACTGCATTCGTCACAAACTTTGGCATTTGAGAAATGTGTGTGTACATGCACTTACACAACAAAACAAGAAATGACCTTTTCTGTTTTCTTTTTTTTTTTAATTTTTTTATTTTAGGCAGGATCTCACTTTGTCACTCAGGCTGGAATGCAGTGGCATGATCTTGGTTCACTGCAGCTTCAACCTCCTGGGTTCAAGCAATACTCTTGCCTCAGTCCCCCAAGTAGCTGGGACTACTGGCGGGTGCCACCACACCTGGCTAATTTTTTTATTTTTACTTTTTGTAGAAACAGAGTTTCGCCACATTGCCTAGGCTGGTCTCGAACTCCTGAGTTCGAGTGATCTGCCTGCCTTGGCCTCTCAAAGTGCTAGGATTGCAGACGTGAGCCACTGCGCGTGCCTGGCCTGTTTTTCTAAAATTAAATTCATTTGAAGTGACTATCACCAAGCTTCATGACAAGTTCAATGTCAGATCATTCTGGTGTCCTTTGCCTGTGTCCTTCCCACTTGAGATCATGTGCACCACACCCCACCCCAGCCCCCATCCCAGGGCTTATAGGCAGTCCAGTGAAATGAACCCTGACCAGTATTAGTGACTGGTGCCACTGGCCCTTGGCCAAACAGCCCTGCTGACTGCCCTTTTCCTACCCTTGAACACCTGGGTAAAGGTCCTGCGCAGAGGTTACCTGGTACTCATCCTCCCACACGTACAGCCTTGACGATCCTAGCTTCTGAGGCCTCTAAGAGCTCCTCAGTCAAGAGGTACACAGGACCCCATCTTGAACCAAACCAGCCTCTCCCTTCTGTCTACAAGGATCTACCCACTGTTAGCATCAGGACCCTCTTCCCTTCAATGTTTATTGTTTTGTTTTGTTTCATAATTTAACTAAGAGCTTTATGGAGATATAGTTCACATACCATGCAATTTTTCCATGTAAACTGTAGAATTCAGTAGTTTTTAATGTATTCACAGAGTTATGTCACTATTACAGCAATTTTAGAGCATTTTTATCACCCCTAAAAGAAACCCTGTACCCATTACCAACCACTTCCATGCCCCACCCCACCACCCCTGCTCCCAACCCTAAGAAATAAAAAATCTACTTGCTGTCTCTGTGGATTTGCCTATTCTGGACATTTCATATAAATGGGCTCTTACACTCTATGGTCTATTCTGATTGGCATCTTTTACTTAGCATAATGTTTTCAGGGCTCACCCATGTTGTAGCATGTTGTATGTTCCACTTTATGGCTGAATAATATTCCACTGTACGGATATACTGAATTATATTTCTCCTTTCATCTGTCTTTAAAAATTTTTTTAACATATATATGTTTTTAAAAGCATATATATAACTATATATTATATATTTTTATGCAAAGATTTTCTAAATTTTATTTTAATTTTTGAAATGAAGTTTCACTGTTGTTGCCCAGGCTGCAGTGCAATGGTGTGATCTTGGCTCACTACAACCTCCACTTCCCAGGTTCAAGCAATTCTCCTGCCTCAGCCTTCCAAGTAGCTGGGATTACAGGCACCCGCCACCATGCCCAGCTAATTTTTTTGTATTTTTAGTAGGGATGGGGTTTCACCATGTTGACCAGGCTGATCCACCTCAGGTGATCCACATGCCTCGGCCTCCCAAAGTGCTGGGATTACAGGCATGAGCTACCGCACCTGGCAGATTTTCTGAATTTTAAATGCTGGTCAATTAAAACAAACACAGTGTGCGACAGAGGACACAAAATTGTGGTTAAGACTAAATGCTAAAGCCAGGTGCGGTGACTGACACCTATAATCCCAGCACTTTGGGAGGCCAAGGTGGGAGGATCACCAGAGGTCAAGAGTTCAAGACCAGCCTGGCCAACATGGCAAAAGCCTGTCTCTACGAAAAACACAAAAAATTAGCTGGGCGTGGTGGCACACACCTGTAATCCCAGCTACTCGGGAGGCTGAGGTGGGAGGATGGCTCGTGCCTGGGAGATGGAGGAGATCGTGCCACAGCATTCCAGCCTGGGCAACAAAGTGAGACTCCATCTCAAAAAAAAAAAAAAAGAGTAAATGCTGAATGTGATCCCGGAGTGATGTGGAGACATGGCTAATCTCAGGGAGTCTGCAAAGGGTCAGCTGGAGGGGGCACTCACCTGGCAACTCCTGTCCTCTTATTTGACAGTGCAAAAAGGCTATTCATCTTTTTGGAGAAGGAAATCCCTGTATCTACGGAAAAGACAAGGGATTTGAAAGGCCCAAGTCTAGAGTCTAAAGCTCTGGATTGGGAAGGAGGTGAAATTCTCATTCTTTGGCTCATGAGTCTGCTGCAGCAGAAAAAAAACAAAGCCCAGGCTGATGCCTACATCAAATTACTGCTAAATTGTCTTGCAAATTACTGTGGCCTAGTTCAGGATAGATTGTGACCTGCTAGCGTGACCTTGATTATGACTGTGACCTCCACCATGGTTGAAAACTGCTGATTTTGTATAAGATGTGCCCTGAGGCCCGGGCGCGGCGGCTCAAGCCTGTAATCCCAGCACTTTGGGAGGTAGAGGCGGGCGGATCACTTGAGGTCAAGAGATCGAGACCATCCTGGCCAACACATTGAAACCCGTTGGTGAAACCCGTCTCTACTGAAAATACAAAAATTAACCAGGCGTGGTGGCGGGCACCTGTAATCCCAGCTACTCGGGAGACTGAGGAAGGAGAATCGCTTGATCCGAGGAAGTGGAGGTTGCAGTGAGCTGAGATTGCGCCACTGCACTCCAGCCTGGGCGACAGAGTGAGACTCTCTCAAAAAAAAAAAAAAAAAAAAAGATGTGCCCTGAATCCGTGTAGACAAACTTGTGGAACCAAGAAAAGAGAAACAGTAATAGTGTGATCTTATGTGGAGAAAACACCCTCGTCATGTAGGCTGGGGAGTGGAAAGTATCTAAGTTTATGACAGCAACAGCAAGTGTTTATTGGGTAAATAAGCAGTCTCTGTACTACTGCCCACTTTTCATTTTGTTTTGCCTGTGACCATGAAGGAAGTGGGTATTTTTTAAAAGGAAAGAAATTAATAGAACTCAGCATCGGTGTAGTGCTTGGTGTTTGCAACGAGGTTTCAAATGCATTATCTAGTCTGAGCCTGTGAGAATAGGCGTTTTTACCTGTTTTACAAATGAGGCATTTATATCATTGAGACATAGAAGAGGAGAAATTACTTGATTAAGGTATTCCACCAAAAGGACCTATAACTTAAATCTGTATCTTTGATTCTAAGCACCCCATCTTTTCCACAGTGACAGAGCTTTCCAATACTCTCTCCAGTACTCTCCAATTTTGTTGTATCTAAGTAAAAGTATAGATATTTTGAACTTAATACCATGTTTAAGTTTATATTGATATTCCCCACATAGAAAACAATAAAAGGAAATGATGGTTCCCAAGGTGTTTTGGTATTTTTTACATTCTTTGGTTGAGTCTCAACACCAATAATTTAGAATTGGGAGCAAGTGTGCCTGTGAATTACTGCAAGTAGAAACTCTATATATGTCATTAATTCTTACAACAGTCTTACAAGGTAGGTATTACTCTTATTATTATTATTAATTCCTATTTTAGGGTTGAGGGAAATAAAGCTCAGAAATTTAAATACCTAGCTAAAGCTAGTACGTTTCTGAGTTAGGATTTAAGCCCCATTTTGTAAAACACTAAGATGATTTTTATTATTATTATTATTATTATTATTGTTATGCTGCCTTCCAGAAAACGTGTAGCTCCTTGGAAATTATTGAATTGGAGTCGTCAGCTGGATACATTTGGATATTTTAAGAATGAAGTTACCTGCTTAGGACTACACACTGTCTTTATTAAAGCTTTGTGCAAAACCAGGTGCTACAGTAGATGCTCTTTCTTTGCATCTTTCCTTTAGGTCTGTCAGTTTGTCGTCTCTGTCAACGGGCTTAACGTCCTGCACGTAGACTACCGGACCGTGAGCAATCTGATTCTGACGGGCCCACGGACAATTGTCATGGAAGTCATGGAGGAGTTAGAGTGCTGAGCTCCTGGGCCTCCCAGCCCTCCAGCGGCCTGTGGGTGATGGAAGCCAGAATGACACAAAGCAATGCAATGACAAGATTTCCATGCAAATGGATGGTTTTGGACATACGAATCTTCTCCGCACATACATGTCTAAAGTTGAGTTTTATACACTGAATGTGGAAGAACCGGGTATCATATCTTTTTTAAAAAATGTCAGTGTAGAAAACATTTGGGAAACCGTTTTCCTACGTGATAGAACTGCCTTACTAGATTTCTATTTGTAGTTCTCATTCATTGTTTTTTTATCTTAGTTTGCAGAAAGGTGTTGAAATGCTTCTCTAGCCCGAACAGCGAACAGCGACATGCTAAAGTCCCCTTCCTCAGAGTCAATAGAGTAGTTGTTAAAGGTTTTAAATTGTACTTTCTCCAAAATTAGCATGCAACTATTTAATAGGGAATCTACATTTCACCAAGATTCAAATCAAAGCAACATTTAAAGGAATAAGACCTGGTCACTAGCATTTTCAAGGGGGTTCTAAAGCATTCAAGTGCTTACAAGCCATAAAAAATGACTTCTTAATTTCTGCCTTTAGTGTCAACTTTTAAGTTAATACAGGTTTCAATTGTGGCATTAGCAAAAAAAAAAAAAAGAAACAAAAAAAAAAACTTTGTGATGCTATGGGTGGGGGTAGTTTGGGAGAGACTACATAAAATTGTGTGCCCCTATTTTCTTTCTTATCCTAAATCATTTTGTTTTATAAATCAGCTATAGCATCTTTCTAGAATTAATCCTGAATATGTTGAATGTTAAAATAGAGAAGTTTGTATATACACATAATTAAAAATCAACCCTTCTGGCAAGATTTCACTTTGAAGGTGTCTGTTTTTAAAGGAAGTCTGAAACTTTGCTGATATGTGATAAAACTTGAGCTCTAAGTTGCCTCCTTAGCCTGAATTTTTACTAGCTTTCTAGGGTAAGATATTCTAAGGACATGACATGCTGCTTATTTGGGGGGATTATTTTTCACCAAAATGATCATCTTGTGTTGTAACTTTTCAGCTCACTTGTATATATGCATGTTTTCATTTTTGGTCTAGAAAATAGTGCATTTTGGGGCTTGGTGTGCAGAGGAAATTCCTCAAAGTGCCAAATTAGGGAGTCAGGGAATAGTAAATTCTTCATTCCAAATAATGGATCTGAATGATGAGGTTAAATTTTTATCATGCATTAACAAAATAAAATATGAGAATTGTACCACAGTCATTTTTTTCATTATGTTATCATAATGTATAGGTACTGGCGGAATGGACCTACCATGCTAAATATGTTATATATATGTATTTCTGGTAATCCAACTTTTCTGATTTGTAGCTTTAGTCGAGAATAGGATTTTGGAGTGACAGAGAATGTCTTAACAGTAATACTGTTGATATACATTTGAGAAATACTATCACCTCTGTGTGGGTGTGCGTTTGTACAGTATGGCAGACTCTGTGCATTTAATACATATGATATCCTTTAACTCTCATTACAACCTTGCAAGGTAGATATTAACATCCACATTTTTCAGATGTGGAAGCTAAGTCTGAGCAAGTTTTAAAATGGTCTCTAAATTCACACGGCTGCAGGAACTACTAAGTGAAATAGACTGACTGTAAACACAGTTTAACACTAAATCCCGTGTTACTCCCATCAACTTTTCCTCATTTAAGGACCTTATATTGAGGGTTTATTCTGAGCCAGGCTCTGTGCTAAGACTTTACGCCATTTGTCCTTATTGACCTATGAAGTCAATACGGTCATTATCTCCATTTTACAAATGAGGAAACTGACTTGTAAAGTGGTTAGTCATATGCCCAAGGCCACAAAACTAATAAAGTGGGAAACTTTACCACTGGCTTAAAAAAATTTTTTATAGCATCTTTAAAAGATGAGTCTTAAATGCTTTCTGTGCTCAGGTATTCATTAAGTGACAAAAGAAGAAGGAACACCTTTCGAGAAATGGTATCTCCTTTTGAGAAATGGTATCTTCTTCTTGCCTACTTTACCCATTATCTTGGACCCTGGCATAATAGAACTTCCCTTTACCCAACCCTAAGCACAGAGAAGCATCTCTCTGTATCTATTGCACACAAATCTCCTCTTGGCCGTGAGGAAGGAAGGAAAGAAGGGAGAGAGGATTTCATTCTTTGGTTCCCATCACCCTAGGTTCAAAAGCCAAAGGCCATGAGAGCTTTCCCTTAGCTACTCCTCCAGCCCACCCCTGACATCTTTACACAGCAATTAAAATGACTACCCTTACTTCCCTGGGGACCCTATCTCACTCCCTCCAGCCTTTGCACACATACTTTCTTCTTTGTGGAAAGAAGAATGTTCTGTCTTACTGTTTCCTGGAAAATTCTTTCTTCATGTAAATTCCCTTTAGAAACTGTCTCCTCTGAGAAGCCTTCACCGGCTCTCCAGTTCTAGGACTGATGCCTCTTCTCTAAATTTACATGGATCCTTAAGTCCTCCCTGTGCCCCACTAGAGCACTGATGACATTTACTTTGAAATTCCCCTGTTACATGTCTGTTTGCCTAAGTAGACTCTAAGCATCTGCAGAACAGGGGCTGTGTCTTAGTATCCAGGGTATTTTCTTCACCTAGCACAATTCCTGCCACAGAGTAGTGTGTCAGCTCTCCACTGTTGTCTAAAAACCCACCTCAAGGGTGGGGCGCAGTGGCTCATGCCTGTAATCAGCACTTTGGGAGACTGAGGCAGGTGGATCATTTGAGGCCAGGAGGTCAAGACCAGCCTGGTCGACATGGTGAAACCATGTCTCTATTAAAATATAGAAAAATTAGCTGAGTGTTGTGGCATGCACCTGTAGTCCCAGCTACTCAGGAGGCTGAGGTGGGAGAATCGCTTGAACTCACGAGGCAGAGGCTGCAGTGAGCCGAGATAGTGCCATTGCACTCCAGCTTGGGCAATAGAGTGAGAGTCCAACTCAAAAAAATAAATAAGTAAATAAAAAATAAAAACCCAGCTGGGCACAGTGGCTCACGCCTGTAATCCCAGCACTTTGGGAGGCCGAAGTGGGTGGATCACTTGAGGTCAGGATTTCGAGACCAGCCTGGCCAACATGGTGAAACCCTGTCTCTACTAAAAATACAAAAAATGAGCTGGGCGTGGTGGTGCACGCCTGTAATCCCAGCTACTTGGGAGGCTGAGGTGGGAGAATTGCTTGAACCCACGAGGTGGAGGTTGCAGTGAGCTGAGATTGTGCCACTTCACTCCAGACTGGGCGACAGAGTGAGACTCTGACTCAAAAAAATAAATAAATAAAAATTAAAAAATAACAATAAAAACCCATCTCAAATCATGGCTTAAAAAAAAAAAACCCACTTCCACTAATGGCCTATAGCAACACCATTTATTTGCTTATAATCCTGTGTGCTGACAATCTGGGCAGAGCTCTGCCAGTGTGATCCACCACTGCTCCATGGGTGCCAGCTGGGACTCCACACACCTTTGTGGTTAGTGAGCAGATTGGTTGGTGGCTGATTGACCTTGACTGGCCTCATGTTTGTGTCTCAAAGTTGGCTGGGGCTGTCGGCTGAGATTCCTTAGTTCTACTCCCCATGGCCTTTCCCCATGGCCAGCCCAGGCTGAGATTGAAGAGGGTGAGAACAGAAAGTACAAGGTCTTCTCTTGACTTGAAAGCTAGCCCAGAATCAAGGGAAATAAAGCCCACCTTTTGATGGAAGGAGCTTCAAAGAATTTGTAGTCATTTCCAATCCACAAAGATTAGGTACTCACTATTTGTTGAATAGTCCTAAGAGTAGGTACACACTAAGTGTAGGTACCCACTATTTGTTGAATAAAGCCCTGTCAAAAGCTTTTTAGCTATCCGGATGCAAATTACTGGCCAACCTTTAGGCAGAATTATAAAATTCTACCCAAAATTCTACCAAACTACTGGTACTTGTAAAATTCTACCAAATTACTGGTATTTGTAAAATTCTACCAAATTACTGGCCAACTTTTGGGTAGAATTGTAAAATTAAGTTGTAAATAAAGCTTATTGCCTAATAAGAACTTCCAAGTCAGAGAATCCCAAAATGATTGTGCTATACAGGGCCACATAGAGCACAGCTTTGTCTTTTTTATTTTTTGAGATGGAGTCTCGCCCTGTTGCCCAGGCTGGAGTGCAGTGGCGCAGTCTTTGCTCAAGGCAACTTCTACTTCCCAAGTTCAAGCAATTCTGTTTGAGCCTCCTGAGTAGTGGGACTACAGGCATGTGCCACCATGCCCCATTTTGTATTTTTAGTAGAGATGGGGTTTCACCAGGTTGGCCAGGCTGGTCTCTAACTCCTGACCTCAAATGATCCGCCTGCCTCGGCCTCCTATAGTGCTGGGATTATAGGCGTGAGCCACCGCGCCCACCTGCTTTGTCTTTTCGCTGGGCTAATGAAGATACAGGTGTGGAATGGTTTCATGGCATGCCCAACCTCATGAGGCTTGTTGGGCCAGAGCTTGTGCCAGATGCCAGTCTTCTGCCTTCCAGTCTTATAGTTGTTACACTATAGCCTTCTGCAGTGGATGGTAATGTGGCCAAAATAAGCCACTGGTTTTGGAGTATTCATAAGCTGAAAGTGGGGCCATGTACCTTGATGCTGGGGGAATATATTTTAATTGACTCAAGCCTTTCGTTGCTGAATATCTTTTTTAAAAAAAAAAGTATTTTGCCTGATATTTTCACAAAATTTGCCTGATATTGTTCTGCTTGAAATGTAAAATTCCAATTTCTAAATGTAATACCAAGATTTATCCTAAATTAACAATAAGCAGTGTTTCTAATAGCTTTTATTTCATATATATGTGTGTGTGTATAATCTTCAAATAGGAAAGTGTATTGTGCATGAGGTTTCACTCATTGAGAACCTCTGAAATGTCTTTATTTGCCCCCTTTAAAAAAAAACCATGATTTCCAGGCATTTGTGTTTATGTTTTTGCTATGGAGATGAAAGTAGTTTCTGTTTCTTCATTAGCATAGGATGTGCACATTGAAAGCCATGTTCCCTTGTAGAAAGAAAAATACTGTTGCCTTTTGGGTTGATTCTATTGTCTGATGTTTTATTAATCTCTGTGAAATAATTGTGTAAATGAATATAGAGACTAGTTGAGAAACGGTGGATAACATGAAGAAGATACCCATTTTTGCATAGATTAGATGTGATCAACTTCACACTATCATATGAAAGGTGGCTGCATTGGAGAGACAGGAATTAATATTAAAAATGTTTTCTATTCAGATTGATATCTTACATTTCCAAATATTATTTTCTTTTGAATGTGTGGTATAAGTAATCTGCTGTAAGTCCTATTTTAGGTTGGGTGCAGTGGCTTACGCCTGTAATCCCACCATTTTGGGAGGCTGAGACCAGGAGTTTGAGACCAGCCTAGGCAACAGAGTGAGACCCCATCTTTACAGAATATAAAAAATTAGCCAGGCGTGATGGCACGCGCCTGTAGTCCTAACTACTTGGAGGCTGAGAAGGGAGGATAGCTTGAGCCTGGGAGGTTGAGGCTGCAGTGAGCTGTGATCACACCACTGCACTCCAGCCTGGACAATAGAGCAAGACACTACCTCGAAAAAAGAAAAAGACCTGTTTTAAACTGATGATATTAACTATTCTCTCCTGTTGACTATTAATTTTGTTTTATTTTTATTATAAATAAATCAGAATGACTAAAACATTTCAATTTTGCTAGTTGACTGAAATCTATTGATGTAGTTGGCCATGGTTTTACTCACTTAAGGCAGAATTTCAGGTGTAACATGTTTTTTCTTCAGTTCAGTACCAAAAGGACAAATCTGCCATGTACCAAAATGAAACTTGTCATCAAAGACAGCATATGGTATTGTCAAATGCATTAATAAATAATAAAGATACTTAATATATATCTTTATTTTAAAATTATGTTGAGATTTACTTGCTTCTCTTATGAAAATGTATACCATGATACTTAAAATTATTGTATGAAAACACATAGGTGTATAGCATGAAATAAATGTTACTTTTTTTTTTTTTGGAAATGGAGTCTTGCTCTGTCACCAGGCTGGAGTGCAGTGGCATGATCTCGGCTCACTGCAACCTCCGCCTCCCGGGTTTAAGCGATTCTCCTGTCTCAACCCGTTGAGTAGCTGGGATGCGCCACAATGTCCAGCTAATTTTTTGTATTTTTAGTAGAGACAGGGTTTCACCATGTTGGCCAGGATGGTCTTGATCTCTTGACTTTGTGATCTGCCCGCCGCGGTCGCCCAAAGTGCTGGGATTACAAATGTGAGCCACTGCACCTGGCCCACATTTTTTAAAACAATGACTTTAGGGTTTCAGATTTTCCTGTCTTTCAAAACAAATTAGCCATTTTTTTAATCCTAAGAAAGGGTTGCATTATAAAGCTGACCTACTACTAGCTTATCAGAAAAAACACATGGGTCTCATATCTGATTCTCCTATGTAGCCAAAAGTGCCATTTGTAAGTCTACTTAATGATGGATATTTTCTGAAGATCTTTTGCCTGGAAAACAAATAGTGCATTAAAAAGCGTTTTTGGTACTCTGCTGGATTCAGAATTATTTTCTCCCTACCTAGGTCAGAATTGATGGGTATAACAGAATATTCTATGTGGAAAAATACTATGTGATTGTCTACTACTCTGGGAGAATGTTAAATTTTTTCCCAATGAATTAGGAAATCAATTACATAATTTCATGTGTGTATGGGTTACTGTAAAGTATTGGGGTGAGAGGTTATTCAGACTACACTCAATATTAACCAAAAATATTTTTGAATTTTCTGTAATTTATTCATTCACTCATTCATTCTTTCATTCAGGAAACCTTACTGAGGACTTGGGTTTTGCTGGACATTGTATACAGGTACTATGAATAAAAAATGAGTAGACATGCCCTTGGACTCAGATAATCCTTCAAGAGTCACCTTTGAGCCTGAATCCTAGAAGTCTCCACATATAGGAGGAAATAAAAAAATCATGGTGTTAAAACAGGTGGCTTAATGCTAGAAACCTCTATCCAACCCAAGCACCAGAATACAGATAATAATTTACACTTACCTGTATTCTTTTTCCCAGCCACTTTTCCTTATCCAAGGAAAACACAATGATGAACATTGAGTTTATAAGTTTCTTGCTTTTTTTGTACCTAAGGGTTGTTTATATTTTTAAAAAGTGAACTTCATTAAAACAGCACCAAGTTTTATATAATCTTCAAGGACTTGGTTGTTTTCATCCAGTATTAATATTTTAAGTTTCTTTCAAATGTTTGTGTATAGTTGTGATTCATTCATTTATCACAGCTTCATAAATTTCCAGACCACCAATTATTTATCTATTTTCTTGTGTATGGGCTTTTGGGTGGTTTCCATTTTTGTTGTCATAAGTGGGGTTACTGTGAACATTCTCATAGCATCTCCTGGGGGTCCAAGTGAAGGAGTTTCCCTTAGGAATCCACTTAGGAGAAAAATTGCTGAGTCGTAAGGAATGTGAATGCTCAACTTTACAAAGTCACATCTAACTAGCCTCCAAATTGGTTGAAGTAAAACGTAAAAGTGATGCATAGGCTGGGCGCGGTGGCTCATGCCTGTAATCCCAGCATTTTGGGAGGCCGTGGCAGGTGGGTCACTTGAGGTCAGGAGTTCGAGACCAGCCTGGCCAAGAGGGTGAAACCCCGTCTCTATTAAAAATACAAAACTTAGCCAGATGTGGTGGTGGGCGCCCGTAGCCCCAGCTATTCAGGAGGCTGAGGTGGGAGAATCGCTTGAACTCAGGAGGAAGAGGTTGCAGTGAGCTGAGATCGCACCACTGCACTCTAGCCTGGGCGACAGAGTGAGACTCCATCTAAAAATACTAAAAAGTAGAGGTGGGGGGAGATGCATAGTAATCAATATCTTCTCCAACACTTGAGATTTGAAACTTCTTAATTTTGATCAAATGGGTGTTTATTTTGTCATTGATACTAAGGATTCTACATTGCTGCAAAGCTAGTAAACTTGAAAGCACAGAAACCCTAAGAAGTAGTTTGCCATCCTAACTTACTACATCACTGTCTTTATAATACCCAGGATGTCTTGAAACGTTTATCTTACAGCTCTGTGACTTGAGTGAGGCCAGGATTATTAGGAATTGGTGTGACATATTCAGGAACATGCAACAAATGATTTATTAAGTGCCTGCTATGGCCAGTCACTTAATGTTTGGCCAACAGCAGTAAGACAGATCCCTTTCTTTATGAAGTTTGCATATTATTGGGAGAGACAGACAATAAGTATGTTATATAAATAAAATAATTAATTTTAGATGGGGTAAGTGCTAAGGAGTAAATGAATCCAAATGAGTGATAGAGAATGACCAGGCTTCATCTAAGAGGTGAATGAAAAATGGGGCTTCCGGGTCTCCGATTCCAACAAGGCACCATTCACATTACAGTCTATAAGAACAGCACCTTCTGAGTTATGGAGGGCAATAGCCCTGAGCAAAAGCCTCTGCAAACCTGATGTTTTGAGTTAATGTCTAAAATATGGGAATGAGCCAGCCCTAGAGAAATCTGGAAGAAGAGCACTGCAGGCAGAGAAAACAGGAAGTCTAAAGGAACCAAGACTGTAAAGGTCATTGTGGTTACAAGTGTGGGCTCTGGGAACATAAAGTCCAGGTTCAGGCCAGGCACGGTGGCTCACACTTGTAAACTTTGGGAGGCCGAGGCGGGTAGATCACCTGAGGTCAGGAATTCAAGACCAGCCTGGCCAACATGGTGAAACCCCGTCTCTACTAAAAATACAAAAATTAGGCCAGGCATTGTGGCTCTCACCTGTATTCCAAGCACTTTGGGAGGCCGAGGTGGGTGAATCACGAGGTCAGAAGTTCGAGACCAGCCTGGCCAACATGGTGAAACCCCGTCTCTACTAAAAATACAAAATATTAGCTGGGTGTAGTGGCGGGCACCTGTAATCCCAGCTACTTGGGAGGCTGAGGCAGGAGAATCACTTGAACCCGGGAGGTGGAGGTGGCAGTGAGCTGATATCACGCCATTGCACTCCAGCCGGGGTGACAGAGTGACTCTGTCTCAAAAAACAAAACAAACAACAACAACAAAATACAAAAATTAGCCAGGAGCAGTGGCAGGCACCTGTAATCTCAGCTACTCCAGAGGCAGAAGCAGAAGAATCACTTGAACCCAGGAAGTGGAAGTTGCTGTGAGCCGAGATGGTGCCACTGCACTCCAGCCTGGGCGACAGAGCGAGACTGCATCTCAAAAACAAAATAAATAAATGAAGTCCAGGTTCAGATTCCTGCTGTAACACAAGAGCACATCCAGTTACACAACGTTTCCAGGCATCAGTTTCCTTATATGTAAAAGGAGGACAACAGTACCTACTCCATTTGACTACTGTGAGGGTTAAATTAGATGATGCGTGTAAAATGCTTATCCCTGTCTCTGACCCGTAATAGCTAATCAATAATTGAATGTTTTTATTGTTTTCGTACCTATTAAACAAAAGAGAAAATGCACTCTGGAGAAGTGATTTGCCCCAAAACTCACATCAACTAATGTGTAACTGGGACTGAAATGCATGCTCAGAAATTCTCAGTCCAGTGCTTTTTATCCGCACATGTTTCTGCACCTCAGTTTTCTCGTTTTTAAGTGGGATAATCTCATATGAAGTATTATAGTAATCTATTATTAAGGCTAATGAATTAATACATGTAAAACTTTAGTACAGTAGCTGGCACACAGTAGGTGCTCCAATAACTGTAGGTATTGTTATTATTAATACTACTTTATGTTAATTACCTGTCTTCTTGGCAGGCCCACACAAATGCACAAGAACATTACATTGTCTATACATTTATATCTTCACCAGCAATATGCATTTGAGCTGTTCTAATTATCATAAGACAATAATACAAGTGTGATATGGTTTGTCTCTGTGTCCCCACCCAAGTCTCATCTGAATTTGTAATCCCCACATATCAAAAGAGGGAGGTGATTGGATCATGGGAGTGGGTCCCCCATGCTGTTCTCGCGATAGTGAGTTTTCATGAGATCTGATGGTTTTATAAGGGGCTCTTCCGCCTTTGCTTTCTCGTCTCCCTCCTGCCGCCTTACGGAGAGAGTGACTGCTTCCCCTTCCGCCATGATTCTAAGTTTCCTGAGGCCTCTGCAGTCATGCTGAACTGTGAGTCAATTAAACCTCTTTCCTTTATAAATTACCCAGTCTCGGGTAGTATCTTTATAGCAGTGTGAGAATGGACTGATACACTGGCAATATGCATTTCAGTTGTTTTAATTGTCATAAGACAATAATACGAGTATTAGAAAAATACATATAATAAACTCTATATGCAATTGAGTACGGTAAAGGAAATCATCCATTCTATTGCTTTCCCTATATTCCTCAGGTACTGAGAAAGAGATTCACGGGTTGGTAGAAAATGTAGCTCTGCTGGCAGGCGCAGTGGCTCACACCTTTGGGCAGGCCCAGCACTTTGGGAAGCCAAGGCGGGTGGATCACCTGAGGTCGGGAGTTCAAGGCCAGCCTGACCAACGTGGAGAAACCCCAACTCTACTAAAAATACAAAATTAGTGGGGCGTGGTGGAGCATGCCTGTAATCCCAGCTACTCGGGAGGCTGAGGCAGGAAAATCGCTTGAACCCGGGAGGCGGAGGATGCTGTGAGCCGAGATCTGCCATTGCGCTCCAGCCTGAATTTCTGGCTGGAAATTGGCAGAAGGCAAAAATAATTTTGCATTGGATCCTTATTCAGCTACCTAGCTTTTAAAACTAGAAGTTATAAGTAAATAACTTCCCAAACAATCTTTAAAACTTAAAATTTCATACAGAATAATTTTAAAACACTGCTTAATATTATCTGCTTATGTGAATTTTTCTCTTTGCCTCTTGGGACTCCCTATCTTATACTAAAATGTGCTTTTCTACCTTGGAGTGAAATACTAAATTTCTTGAAGTCTGAGATGACTGGGTCCACAGAGGCCAATTCATAATCGAAACTTAATATAGGTGGCCACTGACACCTCTTGAGATTCAATCCCAGAGGATGGAAGAGAGAGGGAAGATGTATGCTCTGTTACCTCAATGTTTGTTGTTGTTTATTTATTTGTTTTTTGAGACTGAGTCTCCCTCTGTTGCCCAGGCTGGAATGCAGTGGCATGATCTCAGCTCACTGCAATCTCCACCTCCCAGGTTCAAGCAATTCTCTTGCCTCAGCCTCCCAAGTAGCTGGGATTACAGGCACGTGCCACCAAGCCTAGCTAATTTTTGTATTTTTAGTAGAGACAGGGTTTCACTATGTTGGCCACTCTGGTCTCAAACTCTTGGTCTCAAGCGATCCATCCACCTTGGCATCCCAAAGTGCTGGGATTACAGGCGTCAGCCACCGCACCTGACTGTTACCTCAATTTTGAAAATGTGTGAGTAAGTGTGAGCACAGATTTTAAAAGATTTGGATATTTCTGCAGCTGTGAAAGGTAAGGAAGCAGAATACTAGCCCCTGCTCCTGAACCCAGAAAACACACGGATGGTGTGACATGGAAATATCAAGACTGGTTAATTATTGAGCAGAGAGTCCCCCAGGTCTGGTATGTAGCAGCAGAAAATGAGGGAAACAAGTGTGAGAAGCTCTAAAGAAGCTGGGACTCACCAAATGTCAGACCAGGCTGTCTGTGTTAGAGAAAGAACCCGTTTTTTCAGATTTTTCTCTTGGCCATCCTGGACTACACAAGATGTTAAAAACTTTCCAGTGTTTTCATGCTTCATGTATACCATCTCATGCCATTAAAGTATGTATTACTTTTTATTGTGAGCACAGGACATTCCACTCATTCAATTCCCTACTTACCCATCCACCTTCTTTGCTTTCCTTCTTCTCATCAGTACTTCACACCCTCCCAACTTATTATTTTTGTTTGTTTGTTTTCTACATATTTTCCTGCACACAGTAGGTGCTCACTTCCCAACTTATTACATAAATGGAAACAAAAATATGAAATCATAGAACATTTTTTAAATCAGTAAGTGACCATTTGTTTAATCAGTAAGTGTGCTGTTTTGCTGTGTCCTTATAAACGCAGAAACAGTCTTTGGAATAACTCATAGTGATACCTAATGTTTATTGCACTCCAAATATAGGCCAGCTCCTCTACTAAATGTTTTCTACAGATAATCTCATTTAATCCTAACAACGAGTGCCTGAGGTAGGTTATGATAAAATCCTCTTTTTATAGGCAAGAAACTCAGCTCTCTAGGAAGATTAAGTCAGTGGTACAAGGTCACATACTGGACAAGCCGTGGGGCCAGGCTTGGAAGCCAGTCACTGACTACTGAGGGCATCTGCCTCCTAGGACTATCCTTTTTGCCCAGAAGCACAAGGTCACTCATGCACATGCTGGAAGAAGACAATCTAGAGCAAGAGCTTGCTCTTTGGAAGCACCCCACTTTCTTTATCTTTTATTGTTGTTTCTGAGACAGAGTCTCACTCTGTTGCTCAGACTGGAGTGCAGTGGCACAATATCAGCTCACTGCAACCTCCACCTCCCAGGTTCAAGTGATTCTCCTGCCTCAGCTTCTTGAATAGCTGGGATTACAGGCATGCGCCACCACACCTGACTAATTTTTGTATTTTTAGGAGAGATAGGGTTTCACCAGGTTGGTCAGGCTGGTCTTGAACTCCTGACCTCAAGTGATCCCCTTGCTTCATCCTCCCAAAGTGCTGGGATTACAGGCATGAGCCACTGCGCCTGGACCCCACTTTCTCGGTGTTGCTGTTGGGTACCACACCCAGCCCCCTCCTGAGCAGCAGGGATCTAGGGCTCATTCCTGTCACTTGGTGGCTGCCATTACATCCTTGCTTTTCTTCTGCAGGCATTGGTGATTCCACCTGCTTTCCTCTTTCTTCTCAACATCACTACCTATCATTTGGTTCATTGCTGGGTTTTTCTTGCTCCCAAACTGGGAGTGTAATAGCTTATTTTTCAGATTCCTTTGTAGGTTTTATTCTGGAAACCAATACCCAGACCCTTTGTTTTTATCCATGTATTTTGTTTCATTTCATTCAACACAATGATTGACTCCTTGATTTGCTGGAGACCTTTGCTATGGTAAATGTTAAGTTGTGGGCAACCAAAAAGTAACCTCGCAAATCGTGGAGCTCTAGAGGATTGGAACTACATCAGTGAATCCTTATATGCCCAGGGCCTAAAAAGGTCAGCACAAAGCCTCTTGATGAGCATTTGTTAATGAAAGTAGATGTTTGTAAACATTTCTGCAAATTTGTAAATATCCCTTGTCCTTCCTGAAATGTTAGTGGGCCTAGAATTGAAGTCTTGCTGAAGTCTGTTTCTTGCCTCCTTTCTCAGATGGCCTGTAAGAGACATTCTACTCTCTTTTCGTTCATTCCTGGAAGCGAGCTTGTATCATCTCTTTCCCTAGGTCTTTCTTAAGACACCCACAAGGCCGGACTGACATCTGGTGGAGGACAGGAGACCTTTAATCTGGTGTCTTTCTTAGAGTTCAGAGAGAAGAAAGTATGGGTTTACCCCAAGGATGGAGGAGAGGCGGAGACCTTTTTTATTTTTTTATAAGATCTGAGGTCAGCGAACCACCATAAAATGAATCAAGCCAAATCCTCAGGTTTCTAGACTCTAGAAAGTTTCTCACTGACAATATCCATAGTTATTGAATGTCTGTGATGTGCCATGCACATGCTAAGTGTTTTTTGTACTATGAAAGGAAGGTATCTTAGGCCCCCCAAATCACTAAGGAAAACTCAAGCTGGAAACTGCTTAGGGCAAACCTGCCTCCCATTCTTTCAAAGTCACCCCTCTGCTCACTGAGATAGATGCATATCTGATTGCCTCCTTTGGAAAGGCTAATGAGAAACTCAAAAGGATGTAACCATTTGTATCTCATCTATCCTTGACCTGGATGCTCCCTCCCGCTTGGAATCTTCCTGCCCTTGCTTTGAGATGTCCCGCCTTTCCAGACCGAACCAATGTACTTCTTACATATGTTGATTGATGTCTCAGGTCTCCCTAAAATGTATAAAATCAAGCTGTGCCCCAACCACCTTGGGCACATGTCGCAAGACCTCCTGAGGCTGTGTCATGGATGTGTCCTCAACCTTGGCAAAATAAGCTTTCCAAATTAACTGAGATCTTTTTCAGATGTTCTGGTTCACACTACATTATGAAGTATATTACTTACTTTGTGTACATAGTCCCATGTAATCATTTTCTAATACCTCTCACAATGCTTCATCAATTTCACCTCAATTTTTTTTTTTTTAGACAGTGTTTCTCTGTCGCCAAGCCTGGAGTGCAGTGGTGCGATCTCAGCTCACTGCAACCTCTGCCTCCCGAATTCAAGCTATTCTCCCACCTCAGCCTCCCGAGTAGCTGGGACTACAGGCGCCCACCGCCACACCTGGCTAATTTTTGTATTTTTAGTAGAGACGGGGTTTCATCATGTTGGCCAGGTTGCTCTCAAACTCCTATGATGAGATCAACCTCAAGTGATCCACCAGCGTCGGCCTCCCAAAGTGCTGGGATTACAGGTGTAAGCCACTGTGCCTGGCCCAATTCCATCTTAAACTTTGATCTTTTACCTCCCCTTTGACCTCCAACATGCAAACGACTAGTCATAAGGTCAGGGCTCTGTGTTACAGCTGGACTTTGCACTGACACACATGTGCGTGCACACACACACACACTCATACACACACATTTGAAGGAAAAAATGCATTCATCTTAATTCAGGATGTGAGAGTTGCTGCTGTCTTTTAATTCCTGACAACTGCCTCATTCTTGGACGTGTTATGCCTTTCTTATGTGAATTAGAAGTCCAGAAGAATGTGTTGGAGTTTTTGCTTAGGTGAACGTGTCATCCAGCCAGCTTAGAAAGACTGCCTAGCCAAGTTACTGACTACCCCAAAGTTTTATCAGGAGAGAAAGTAGCTGTGAACAATTCAAGATCATTAGTGCCAGAGCAAAAACAGCTCAATGGCCGTGCATATTTATAGTTATATAATACAATGCCCATAATTGTTAGGGGGCTTCCTGATTCCAGCTCCGTCCCAGTTGTCTGAAGGGGGAGCAGAATGCACACACCACCCTTTAGCCAATTTCAACCAGGGTCTGAAGTACTCTCTTCTTACTAGTTGGAAATGGCTTCTGTTCACATCAGCTACATCATGGATGACTTTGGATGATGTAAACCTCTTAATATGAAAAAGATTAAGTCCAGAAACAAAGAATGCATTGGTTCATCTGGCAACTGGTGAGGTCAGACAATCGGAGGGTCTGTAAGGGCTGATACCACTCCTTGCGTGAACAGAGACTGCCTCTCATTTTCCCCCGCTCCTAACCCCTGCCTCCCCAAAAAGAATTCTACCACAAAAAATAAAAATAGTGCTCACACAAGTTCTCATTCAATACTCTCCTTTTTTTTGGTGGAAACATTTCTTTATATTTAATGTCTAGACTCTAGATTAAGTTCACGTAAAGCTTCCTTTTTAAAAATTCATGCTCACTAGGAGTTAAAGTTCAAGGCTATTTCCTTTTGATCTCCTTGCCATTTGTTCTCCATGACCACCAACTGACTTTGCCTCTCTTTTACTGTTTCCTTCCCCATTTTTACTCACAATCTGTTATGTTTCCTTATCAGCTTCTGGCAGCCTCTTCCAGCACTCATTGAATGCTGAACTCTCTCTCTGGGATGCTGGCTACAATGGGGGCAAGCATAAATATGAGTGAGGATGCAAAACTATACATGGAAGCAGCACTGTGGAGCCCATTTGGAGAGGTTGTGTCTGCTGGGGGGGTTCATGTAGGATGACAGATGGGAAATACAGCCAAAAGTCAGCACCTGGGCAGCAGAAAGATATATCCAGGAGCAAGTCTAGGTGCTGGTATTGGACCTGAATTGGAGATGGAGCCAAAAAACATAATCTGCACAATGCATTTGGAGGAAATACATGAGGAGACAAAATGAAAAATGGAAGAGGACAGGGCACGGTCACTCACATATGTAATCCCAACACTTTGGGAGTCTGAGGCAAGTGGATCACTTGAGGCCAGGAGCTGAGACCAGCCTGGCCCACATGGCGAAACCATGCCTTTACTAAAAATACAATAATTAGCCGGGCGTGGTGATGCATACCTGTAATCCCAGGTACTCGAGAGGCTGAGGTGGGAGAATCACTTAAATCTAGGAGGCAGAGGTTGCAGTGAGCTGAGATCATGCCACTGCACTCCAGCCTGGGCAATAGAGTGAGACTTCATCTCAAAAAAAACACGAGAAAAAAACAACAACAAAAACACATATGCAAAACTGTGTGCAGAGTTTCTGGAAAGCTACAGGGCATTATTCTGCTGAAAGACTAAGTTCCAGGTTTACACAGTGACAATGATGGCAGACTTGGAATGTGAATCAAGTGTTTCTGACTTCAGGACCAGTATTTTTGTTCACTACATTTTTCATCACCTTAGGGCGAAGCACTGAAGGTGCCTCCTGCAAGGGTCAATGCTAAGGTACAAGGACTCAGGATTGAATTATGTATTAGCCTCCAGCTTTTACAGATTAAGCATGTTGGAAAATTAGAGAACCACAGTATGAGCTCTAGAGGGAGTGCTGGAGGGTCAGAGTGGTGAGCTGTGCTGTAAATAGGAAAACAAATCATGAGGTCAGAAGCCAAAAGTAGAGAACAGGGCAGAAGTATAGAGTCACGGAATTTACACTAGGAAAAGGGCTCAAGCTGGAGACTGAACCATAGGAGGATGTTAGAAGCCAGCTTTCATGTGGTGTGGGTTAAGGGGGCCACCAAGATAGAGAGGACGCAGCAGGGTAGACTTGAGGCAAGGGATGAGGATGTCAGAGAAACCACCAAAACTTCCTATAAATACTAGCCCAAAATGTCTTTGCCATGATTATGAAAAGTGGAAATGTACAATAGATCAAGACTAGCTCGGCTGGGCGCGGTGGCTCACGCCTGTAATCCCAGCACTTTGGGAGGCTGAGGCGAGCGGATCACTAGGTCAGGAGATCGAGACCATCCTGGCGAACACGGTGAAACCCCGTCTCTATTAAAAATACAAAAAAAGGCCGGGCACGGTGGCTCAAGCCTGGTAATTCCCAGCACTTTGGGAGGCCGAGTGGCGGCGGATCACAAAGTCAGAGCAGTCGGGAGACCATCCTGGCTAACACGGGGTGAAACCCACGTCTCACTAAAAAGTACAAAATAAACTAGCCCAGGCGAAGGTGGAGGGCGCCCTGTCGAGTCCCAGCTACTCGGAAGAGGCGAGGCAGAAGAGAATGAGCGTGAACCGGGATGGCGGTAGCTTGCCAGTGAGCTGAGATCTGGCCACTGCACTCCAGCTTGTCGGCGTGACAGAGGCGAGACTCACATCTCAAAAAAAAAAAAAAAAAAAAAATACAAAAAAAAACTTAGCCGGGCATGGTGGCGGGCACCTGTAGTCCCAGCTACTTGGAAGGCTGAGACAGGAAAATGGTGTGAACTGGGGAGGCGGAGCTTGCAGTGAGCGGACATCGCACCACTGCACTCTAGCCTGGGAGACAAAGCAAGACTCTATCTCAAAAAAAAAAAAAAAGAAAAAGAAGGACTAGCTGAATTATCACTCGGGGTGATAATATCTGAGATTCTCGGTTATTCCAGAAAGATCAACCCCAATTCTTCTAAGCACCAATCATATATATTTTAATTGTTCACTCAACGCTCATTGGTATAGACATACAAATAGCTGGCTATACTCTTGAATTATTAAATGCACATTGTTGAATATATTTTTCATCCCCCAGTACCTATTCCTGTTATTTTGCTAACACCTGTATTTTGGGAGTAAATTGCATCTCCTTCATTTTGTGTAGTTCTTGTGAGATGTCTATCATGGTAGCCCAGTCTCTCCTAGTGAAAATAATGAGTCCCATACCCAAGCTATACCAATTAACATTCCCTTCCAGGAGTTTGAATTTTGAGCAGAAGAATATTAAGGTATAGAAAAGAGTTGAAGTTTATTCACCCAGGTGGTTCCCCAGGCCTGTCCTGGTTGCTTTCCTCTCTGAGCATGGCCTTAGAGCCTTTGGATGAAATCTGTGGACGATAGTGGCCTTTGGTGACATAGGGACTAAAGAACTCATGAGTAGGACATGGTGGTTGAGTAAGCTTGGAAGAGCCCACGGATTCAATTCCACAGAGGAAATGGAGACCAAGCACCAGACACAGAATCAGGCATCTGCCAAAGAATTCAAGCAAGAATGCAAGCAATCAGATTCAGAAGGTGTACTGTGGAGAAGATTGCCTGATTCATTCAGAAAGGAGTGGTAGATCAGTCATAATGTTTCTTGCTTGCATGTGACAGAAAACCAGCTTGAACCAGTTTTAAGAGAAAAGAAAAAGGCTGTATTGCTTTAGTTAACCACATTGCAACAGGAACAATGATTAAATAATTTATCATCCACCTGGGGCACTTCTGAGACTGAAAGAGCTATACTTCTGAGGTAGAAAGTTAATGATTAAGCTGGGATAACAGGTGTAAACTGGGACAAATGGGCCCTATACCCATTTGGATGTCTTCTTATCCTAGTGTAAGGAAGTTATGATGAATAAACCTGAAAGGCTGCCTGCCAGGGGTCTGTCTCTCTCTCTGTCTCTGTTATCTTTCTCTCTGTCTCTGCCTCTCTCTCTCTCTCTCTCTCTCTCTCTCTCTCTCTCTCTGTGTGTGTGTGTGTGTATTTGTGTGTAGCTGACAGAAGCTCTGGGCTCAAATTCTTACAGGTTACCAATTAGAAAGGAAAGCATACTTCTTTTGTTTGCTCCAGTGTAAAATATCTTGTCCAAGAATTCCAAGTAGTCTGACCTACATCACATACTATCCCTGGGCCAATTTCTGTCGATAAAGAGATGGATTCCTAACTTACCATGGGTCTTCTGGGTCATATGTGTTTACTGTGTTGAAGACATAGGAGTCCTATGAATCAATAGTCCCAATAATTTGGAGCAGCACTTCCTTGAAAGAAAGGCATTTCTGGAAGACAAAACCATAAATATCCACTCAGGCAGCCTTTTATAGTGTCTCTGCCAAGTCCACTCACAGTATGGGAACTGTTAAGTGTTACATAAAACACTCTGGAGCTACCTGGGAAAGGATTGAACCATGAACCCTGTGACCTTGGAAGACCTTTGCAATCTGCTTTAACAAAGAGCCATAGGGCTGCTCTATCCCTTTATAGTCTTGTATGTAATTGCCCACTGGGGGTATGTGAGGCCCCAGGGCTCAGTGTTCCTATAAGCCACTAGCACCTCTCAAATGAAATGATGGTGGTAATGTAGGGAGAGGAATAGATCTGATTTTGTGATGCTCTTCTCATTTGGCTTTGCCCTGAAAAGCCACTGGCAGAGCCACAGTACCCTGGGCATCTTAGTCTTTCACTGAGGAGCTGGGGAACAGAAAGGAAAGCAAGGACTCCATAGAAAAAATTTGAGAAAGAAGACAGCTAGAGGCAGACTTCCCTTCTATCCAAGATTAGCCAAGCTCCCAGTTCTACCTCCCCTGGCTCCTGTTTCAACTCCGTTGTTGGAAAGCACAACTGTGATGGTTAGTACTGAGTGTCAACTTGATTGGATTGAAGGATGTAAAGTATTAATCCTGAGCCTGTCTGTGAGGGTGCTGCCAAAGGAGATTAACATTTGAGTCAGTGGGCTGGGGAAGGCAGACACACCATTAATCTGGATGGGCACCATCTAATTAGCTGCTAGCAAATATAAAGCAGGCAGAAAAATATGAAAAGGTTAGACTAGCCTAGCCTTCCAGCCTACATCTTTCTCCTGTGCTGGATGCTTCCTGCCCTTGAATATCGAACTCCAAAGTTCTTCAGTTTTGGAACTTGGACTGGCTCTCCTTGCTCCTCAGCCTGCAGATGGCCTATTGTGGGACCTTGTGGTCATGTGAGTTAATACTTAATAATCTCCCCTTTATATATATGTGTGTGTATGTATATATATACACTCCATTAATTCTGTTCCTCTAGAGAACCCTGACTAATACAGCAACCGTTTATGATGAAACTTGGAACAAAGAGAGACGCTACTTTTTGCCACCGTGATATGATCCTCTCCACCTTACAGAAGAATTCTTGGTGGCTAAAACTCACCAACAATCTGCTTGTCCCCAGCCCAGCCTTTCCCTGTGAGAAAAAGGAGTGGATAAATGTATGGAAGATTGATTGAGTGACTGTGGGCTCCCATCCAAAAAGATGATTCAGTCCAGTGGCAGGGAGAAGAGCAAGACCCAGTGGAACGTGATTTCGCAATGGGCCCCTTGCCACGACAGGGAACACAATGTTTACTGAAGAGAGCTCTTCAACCTCTCAGTCATCTGTGCCTTCCAGAAAACTGCAGCCTCAACTCTAGTAAATAATCCATCGGATCAGCCCAAGTCCTTTTGGAGCACATAGGGCTATCCTTGCCACAGTGCTGAACAGCAGGAATGTTGCTTGCAAGCCCTGCCCTTTGGAAGTAGCCAGCAAGGCTGAAAGTGCTCAACCACTCTTTGGAATGCCACATTGTATATGGGAAATTCCACAATGCGCTACTAATAAGTAAAGTCTCTCTTGCTGGGTTGTAAGTATCTGGGCAAGTCACAGGAAATTCTTCTTGAAACTAAGCCATATGGGAATAAACACACATATTAGAGTCTGTTCATGATAAGTAGCTAATGAAATAGCCCACTTTGGCCCAGAGTTCAGGATAATGAAACAAATGACTGGTGGTTGATAGAATCGCTTCAGTGCCAGTATATGGTCACTGTACATCTTGTGTGTCCCGTATGTTCATTTGTTCTTTCAATTGTTTCTTCTTTCATTGTCCAAGACACAGTCTTTGTTTTTAAACTTTTTATTCACATTTGCACTGGTTGCTGTGGCCTCCTTCTGGACTGAGGCACTCATTTACCTGGCTGCTAGGAGTGCTAGTGGTCAGTAGTTCTCATCTGAGCCTCTCTCCATAGATGACCTCTGCTAAAGAGAGCTGCGTGGTTCAAGGTCATGCTCCCTTCCCCGTGGTAGCCCACAGTTTTAAAGAAAGGACTGGCCGGGCGCGGTGGCTCAAGCCTGTAATCCCAGCACTTTGGGAGGCCGAAACGGGCGGATCACGAGGTCAGGAGATCGAGACCATCCTGGCTAATATGGTGAAACCCCGTCTCTACTAAAAAATACAAAAAACTAGCCGGGCGACGAGGCGGGCGCCTGTAGTCCCAGCTACTCGGGAGGCTGAGACAGGAGAATGGCTTGAACCCGGGAGGCGGAGCTTGCAGTGAGCTGAGAGCCGGCCACTGCACTCCAGCCTGGGCGGCAGAGCAAGACTCCGTCTCAAAAAAAAAAAAAAAAAAAAAAAGAAAGGACTGACTAAATTGCGAATACTTGAAGACACTTCTTAAAAAATTGATATGTAATCAATGTGGACATGTAAAGACCCAGTCCTTAAAGCCCAAATTAAGATAACCTGGAAGGGTCATTTGCTGGCTACTTCCACAGGGCAGGGTTTGTAGCGGAAAAGCCATCACAGCTCCCGAGTTCCCAGTGGGCTTGGCTGAGGCCTTTGACTGTCTCTCAGTTCACCTGCTTGCTGTGCTCATTGCTGCCTTTCTTCTCTCACAGATACTGTTCCTGAGAGCATCTGTCCCAGTTAACTTCTCATCCACAGATATTAATCTCAGTCGACCTCCAGGTTAGCTGACCCCGATGCTATATAACATAAACACTGAAAAGTGGCCAGGAGCAGTGACTCATGCCTGCAGTCCCAGAGCTTTGGGAGACTGAGGCAGGAAGATCCCTTGAGGCCAGGAGTTTGAGAACAGCCAGGGCAACATAGCAAGACCCCGTCTCTACAAAAATAATTAAAAATTAGCCAGATGTTTAGGTATGTGACTGTAGCCCTAACTACTTGGAGGTTGAGTGAGGAGGATCACCTGAACTCAGGAGTTTGAGGTTATGGTGAGCTATGATGGTACCACTGTGCTCCGGTGAGACCCTGTGTCAAAAAAGAAAACAATGAAAGTGCCTTGATTATAATGGTACAACTTGATGGATTTTACAAAATGAACACACCTGTACGACCAGCACCCAGCTCTCTTCTCATAACTAAGGGTAACCACTGTTATCACTCCTAACAGTACAGATTTGTTTTTACCTGTTCTAGGGCTTTATGTAAATTATATTACATAGTGTACATTGTTTTTGTGTCTGGCTTCCATTACTCAACATCTTGTTGGTGAGATTCATTCACATTGCATGAGGCCATGCCTAATTCATTCCCATTTCTATGTAATATTCCATGTGAAAATATAATACCATTTAGTTTTCTATTCTTAGGTTGATGAATATTGGGTAGTTCCAATTTCAGGCAATCATACATCTGCAATGAACATGCTAGAATATGTTTTTAGATGGGCATAAGCACTCGTTGCTGTAGGGAACTGCATATATTTAGTTTGTGTAGATACTACCAAACAGTTTTCCAAAGTGGTTGTACCAATTTATACTGCCACTTGCAGTGTATGAGCATTAAGACCAATACCTGGCATTCTCCACCCTTTTAATCTCAGCCACTGTGGTGAGTGTGTGGTGGTAGTACATTGTGGTTTTAATTTGGACTTCCCTGGAGGCCAGCGACACTAAGCACACTTTATATGTTTATTGGTTATTTGGACATTCTCCTTGGAGGATGTCTATTCAAGTATTTGCCCATTTTCTGTTGGTTTGTCAAGACAGTCCTTTCTTTACCATTGGCTGCTGGGAGATCCTACAGAGGCCATCTCTGGTAGAGAGGAAAAGAGGAGTCATATTTTGTTTAAGGACAAAAGTAAGAAACAGATAAATAAAACATACAGGGAAGCATGTAGGAAATAATAAACATGGGCTTCAAAGCTGCTGGAGAAGGAAAGAAATGAGATTCATCTACAACAGCAAAGTCATAGACGTGAATGGGGAAAAGTAAATTGAGGTAGGGTCGAGGAAGCCACAGAAAAAGATGGGATCCAGGCCAGTCACGGTGGCTCATGCCTGTAATCCCAGCACTTTGGGAGGCCGAGGCAGGTGGATCATCTGAGATCAGGAGTTCAAGACCAGCCTGGCTAACATGGTGAAACCCCATCTCTACAAAAATACAAAAATTAGCCAGGCATGATGGTGGGTACCTGTAATCCCAGCTGCTTGGGAGACTGAGGCAGGAGAATCACTTGAACCCAAGAGGCGGAGGTTGCAGTGAGCTGAGATCACATCATTGCACTCCAGCCTAGGTGACAGAGTGAGACTCTATCTTAAAAAAAAAAAAAGAAAGAAAGAAAGAAAAAAAGAAAAAGAAAAAGATGGAGTCCAGCTATTGGACTCAGGAAAGACAAAGTGGTAGCTTTGGGTGGGTGCCAGCAAGAATCATGAAAATCCACTCAGCTAATGAGACTCTGTGATTGTAAGAATAGTTAGAGAAGGCTGTGTTTACCAGCTGATACCCAAGAAAGAAGTTAGAATAAAACAGAATGGTCGTTATTGGTCTTGTGTATCCAGGCAGAGTCGTGAGCTGAGTAAATAGATAGCATGACTTTAGAAGAGAAGGTGCATCTTTTTTTTCAGGCTCACTCAACACTTCATGTGAGAAATAACAAGGGCAGAGTGACCTGGAACACAAAAGCATCATTATCCATGCAGCTCTGCTCCTGGGGAGTAGCCCAGAATCACGAGCAGCAGGAGGGGACTGGAGTCACATCATAGTGGCTTTGCAATCTTTTACTGCCTACTACAAAATTGGCCCTCTTCACACTGCATCTTCAGCATGGGACCTGTCCTTATCCTGGAAATAGCTTTTCTTTGTTTGCTAAATATTGCAACCTGCCTCGATCCTGAACATCCCCTTGGTTCAGTCACTTGGGGTTTCCTTCTTTCTGCCAGGCCAATCATCTGCTCCTGTTGTATCAGTGAATGTGATTAGAATTAGCTCCCTTTGTTGAGAAGACAGACTCTAATGGCATAGAGTTCTATTTTGTTTTTGTTTTTTTCTTGAGCAGAAACATGGGCACTATGACATTTTCTGTGAAAATCCAGCATAATAATCTTCAATTGGCTGAAGTTAGGATTTACTATTAACTGTTTCACTTCCACTTGGTTATAAGCCAGTGATTTCTAAGTTTATGACTGTGACCCATGGGAGAGTGTTCAATATGGGACCTGTCCTTACTGCCACAGGGAAGTTTGAAAATACTCTGGATCTTGCATTTCTGTCACTTTGACCTGAAAGGAGTTCCTCATGTTGGAATACTATTGGGAGTTCCATATAGAGTCATCAAATTGGGTCTTCATAGCTGACCCCCAAAACTAGGATTCTCTTTAACCTTTCCAAATCCCCATCTGAGGACTTGTGCTCTGGACAAGGCCTTATTGTTTGCAAGAATAGACTGCCTTGAGAGAACTTTTTTATTTTAGGGTTGGAGCCAGAACAAAGTTACTTTCCACAAACCTAGTCTAACCTATTGATCCTGCAGGAACCGTTTTCCTATTAGTAGGAGGGACTGCAGAGAAAAGTTACTCTCTCATTTATGCATTTGCTCATTTGGTGATTTATTTATTTATTTATTTAAATTTTTTAGACAGAGTTTCGCTATTTTGCCCAGGCTGGAGTGAAGTGGCATGATCTCAGCTCACTGTAACCTCCATCCACCCCCTGGGGTTCAAGCAATTCTCCTGCCTCAGCCTCCTGAGTAGCTGGGACTATAGACACCAGCCACCATGCCCAGCTACTTTTTTGTTTGTTTGTTTGTTTTTGTATTTTTAGTAGAGACGGGCTTCATGATGTTGGCCAGGCTGGTCTCGAACTCCTGACCTCAGGTGATCCACCTGCCTCGGCCTCCCAAAGTGCTAGGATTACAGGTGTCAGCCACCATGCCCGCCCCATTTGGTGCTATTTTTATTGAGCATCTGCTGTGTCTGGTGATTTGCACCTTAGAGACACAGCAGAAACGAACCAGACATAGTACCTTTATGAAGCTTTTATTCTAGTGGGTGAGATAGACATTAATCAAGTGGCTTCAGTAAAATGTAACAATAGGGAAGCACAGATACCTTTCTCTTAGAGGGGTTAAACTCGTTCTGTGTTTTTGCTTTTGTTGTCTAATAGGAAGCAGTAATTCTCTTTTCTACCAATAACCTTCTTGTTTGGGGGGGGGGAAGAAGTGATTAAAAAACTCTAAGCAGAGGTTTTGCAGCAGTGGTCCTCAAGCAGGCCTGATTTTGTCCCCAGGGGGTGTTTGGCAATGTCTGGAAAGACATTTGGTCATCACAACTGAGTGCTACTAGCATCTGGTGCGTTAAGCTTTTTATAATGAACAGGACAGCCCAAAATGTCAGCAACACAAGGGTTGGAAACTCCTATCTGTATCATATGGGTAATACTTTAATATCTTTAATATCTTTTTTTTTTTTTTTTTTTTTGAGACAGAGTTTCGCTCTTCCGCCTAGGCTGGAGTGCAGTGGTGCGATCTTGGCTCACTTCAACCTCTGCCTTCCAGTTTCAAGCGATTCTTCTGCCTCAGCCTTCCGAGTAGCTGGGATTACAGGCTCCTGCCACCAAGCCCAACTAATTTTTTTGTCGTTTTAGTAGAGACGGGGTTTCACTATGTTGGCCAGGTTGGCCTCAAACTCCTGACCTCGTGATCCACCTGCCTCGGCCTCCCAAAGTGCTGGGATTACAGACATGAGCCACCACGCCCAGCCCAAAATGAATCTCCTACTGTACATTGTAAGCAAGCAGTTTGATAGCCACTAACATAGACTGCATTTTTATCTTATGTCATTTGTCTTATATCATATTTATCTTATATCATTTTTTATTTATCATAAAAAATAGATTCATTTTGTATGATGACATATAAAACTGAAATATAAATTTTATGGAGTATACTGACACAGTCAGATCGAGGTTATGCTGCAGTAATAAACAACCCCTAAATCTGAAAGTGACCTGAGAAATCATTCTAGTTCAATGCTCTGGTTTTAGAGATAGGACTACTGAGGCTAAAAGATGTCAAATAATTTATCTGAGGCTGGGCCTGGTGGCTCATACCTGTAATCCCAGCACTTTGGGAGGCTGAGGCAGGAGGATCATTTGAGATCAGGAGGTCAAGACCAGCCTGGCCAACATGGCAAAACCCTGTCTCTACTAAAAATATAAAAAATTAACTAGATGTGGTGACACACACTTGTAGTCTCAGCTACTTGGAAGGCTGAGGCAGAAGAATTGCTTGAACCAAGCTGATGTGCCACTGCACACCACACACCAGCCTGGGTGGCAAGAGCAAAACTCTCTCTCTCTCAAAAAAAAAAAGGATTCATTTTTTATGATGACATATGTAACTGAAATACAAGTTTTACACAGCATACTGAAACAGTCAGATCAACTAGGTAATAAACAACCCCAAATCTCAGGGGCTTAAAACAATAAAAATTTTGTTCTGGCTTGTGTTGTGTGCATGATGAGGTGGCTGGGAATCCTGCTCCATTTTTTTCTTCATCCCAGGACTCAGGATGGAGCAGCCTCCATCTCACAGGTCACCAACATCAGCAGTAGAGAGAAAGGGAGCACAGCAAATCTATAATGGCTCTTAAAGCTTCACCTGGAGCGATACACATCACTTCTCCTCACATGCTATTGGCTAAGTCATTTGGCCACACCTAACTTCAAGGAGTGGGGAAATGCCATCCCATCATGTGCCTGGGACAGAAACTGAAAACATCTCATGAACAGCACGAATGACTGCTACAAGCATATACCCTTACCGTGTGGATACATTCTGATGTTTTCTTTTCTCTTTAATTCAACTAGGTACTAGTCTACTCTACCCTACTCTATTCTATTCTATTCCTTTTATTTTATTCTTCAAGACAGTCTCACTCTGTCACCCAGGCTGGAGTGTGGTGGTGCAGTCTTGGCTCACTGCAACCTCTACCTCCTGGATTCAAGATTTATCCTGCCTCAGACTTCCGAGTAGCTGGGACTACAGATATGTGCCACCACACCCAGCTAATTTTTGTATTTTTAGTAGAGACAGGGTTTCACCATGTTGGTCAGGCTGGTCTCAATCTCTTGACCTAGTTATCTGCCTGCCTCGGGCTCCCAAAGTGCTAGGATTATAGGCGTGAGCCACTATGTCCAGCCTAAAACATTTTTTTTTTTTTAAATTACACTGCCTTTCAGAAACTGCTAGTCGTAGCCCTATATATTGATTTCAAAACTCTCCTATGGGTCACAGTCACAAACTTCAAAATCACTGGCTTATATCCAAGTGGAAGTGAAACAGTTAATAGTAAACCCCAACTTTAGCCAACTGAAGATTATTATGCTGGATTTACACAGAAAATGTCATAATGCCCATGTTTCTGCTCAAAAGGAAAACAAAACAAAATAGAACTCTACACCATTAACAAGGCTGCTTTCTCAACAAAGGGAGATAATTCTAATCACATTCGCTGATACAACAGCAGCAAATGATTGCTCTGGCAGAAAGAAGGAAACCCCAAGTGACTGAGCCGAGTGGGATGTTCAGGGTACAGCCAGGCTGTAATATTTAGCAAACAAAGAAACACTATTCCCAGCCGGGCTCAGTGGCTCACACCTGTAATCCCAACACTTTGGAAGGCCGAGGCAGGTGGATCACCTGACGTCAGGAGTTCGAGACCAGCCTGGCCAATGTGGTGAAACCCTGTCTCTACTAAAAATACAAAAATAATTAGCTGGGCTGGTGGTGTGTGCCTGTAATCCCAGCTACTCAGGAGGCTGAGGCAAGAGAATCACTTGAACCTTGGAGGCGGAGGTTGCAGTGAGCTGAGATTGCGCCACTATACTCCAGCCTGGGCAACAGAGCGGGACTCTGTCTCAAAAAAAAAAAAAAAAAAAAAAAAGAGAGAGAAAAAAAAGCTATTTCCAGGAAAATGGGTATTATGAGTAGAATTCCCTCTCCTAAAAAAGAGATGTTGGAGTTGTACCCTCTGTACCTCCGAACATAATGTTATTTGGAGATAGGGTCTTTACAGAGGTAATCAGGTTAAAAAGAAGTCATCAGGGTGGGCTCTAGTCCAATGACTAGTGTCCTGATAACAAGGACAAACTTGGATACAGAGACAGGAATGCACAGAGGAAAGACAGAGGAAAAACCCAGGGAGATTGAGGCCACCTACAAGCCAAGGAGAGAGACCTGGACGAGAGATCCTTCCCTCACAGCCCTCAGAAGGAACCAACCCTGCTAACACCTTAATGTTGGACTTCTAGCCTCTAGAACTGTGAGACAATGAATTTCTGCTGTTTAGGCCACCCAGTTTTTAGTACTTTGTCATGGCAGCCCTAGGAAGCTAATACAATGGGGAAAGATGGCTCCAGCAGTAAGCAGAGCATATTGGAGGTAAGCAAGACCTCACTGGCAATATCATAAGAGGGTATATAAGATTTTTCTGCAAATAGTGATGAGGGCACTGACATGAGAAAGTTATATGCAAGCAAAGAACGCTGTGGGACACATAAAACAGTTTCAACAAACCCTGGGCAATTCAAAGAAGACAACCTGGGCCTGGTGCGGTGGCTCATTCCTGTAATCCCGCACTTTGGGAGGCTGAGGCAGGTGGATCACTTGAGGTCAGGAGTTTGAGACCAGCCTGGCCAACAAGGTGGAACCCCCATCTCTATTTTAAAATACAAAATTAGCCAAGTGGTGAACACCTATGATCCCAGCTACTTGGGAGGCTGAGGCAGGAGAATTTGTTGAACCCAGGAGGCAGAGGTTGCAGTGAGCTGAGATCATACCACCACACTCCAGACTCTTGGGTGAGAGAGTGAGACTGTCTCAAAAAAACAAAGGAGGGAGGGAGGGAGGGAGGAAGGGGAGGAAGGGAAGGAAGGGAAGGAAGGGAAGGAAGGGAAGGAAGGGAAGGAAGGGAATGAAGGAAAGAAGGAAGAAAGGAAGGAACCCAAACGAAAAACAAAGAGGAGAATCTGTACCACAGCGAAAAAGGCCAGTATTCTTACTAACATAAACTAATGATTTTCAGCATTTCCTGTTAAGGAGAGTAATTGATATTCTCTGGCAGAATACCATTGAATAGTAACTAGAATTTGAGCTTCCTAATTACGGTATATTAATTGCACGGTAAAGTATAAATAATTTGTGTTCTAGAGTGTAGGTTCAGTTCATCTCAACAAATTTTATTGTTGTATAAAGCCCCAAGTTAAAAAAAAATACTATCTAGCAATTATTGTAAGTAGATTTATGTAACAGATAGAACTTACCTATTTAAAACAGACATATTTAGATGCAGAGCAGGTAATACTACATTTTACATGGCCAGCGTATGCGGGTCATGCTGGTTGCATCCTGCACAGCTGTAAGGGACAACATTCACACAAACTGTGAGGACTGATGCTGCCTGGAATCATGCCCCATGGTGGTCTTGCCCAGACAAGCAATCTCTCTCGTAGGCCTTGTAGGACTTTTATCTATTTATTTATTTTTAAATTGTTTTCCTGACTATACCAGGTAACAAAAGCTGTTACCACAAGATAATGGATTCAAAATTATTAGTTGACTCTATTTCCATGTGAAGGAAATGAGACTTTGTGAAACTGTTGTGGGGAATACCATCAAAGTGTGACAGCTGATAGCTTAGATACATTAACCTAGATACTTTATGGTAACTTAGATACAATAAGGAACACACATTACTGTAACTTAGAACCGTGCTCTTCTACCTGCACCCCTACCTCACTCCTTTTGGTTGAAGAGCAAAAAACAAAACAAAACAAAACAAAAAAATGCAAAACCCAACAATCTTTGAGACCATGCAATAATTAAACAGGGAATATACAGTTTTATGTAGGTATATAAAGATAGAAGAAATGTTAAAATTCTCAGCAAATTTAACAATTCCATTCCAGGGAACTTGCCATGACCTATGATACATGAATACAAGAATTAAAAATGGCATCACCAAGAGCTTTGGCTCTATATGAAAAATATTGAAGCAAAAAAAAAAGGAGATCTAAAATCTGGAAGCTTCTCCCATCCAGCCTGCAGCCTGGGGTTGTCTTTATGCCGACAGCTGCCCCGTAAGTCAGAAGATACCTGAAGGCTTGGACCTCCCTGTTGCCATGTTTTTTTTTTTTTGAGACGGAGTCTGGCTCTGTCGCCCAGGCTGGAGTGCAGTGGCCAGATCTCAGCTCACTGCAAGCTCTGCCTCCCGGGTTCACGCCATTCTCCTGCCTCAGCCTCCTGAGTAGCTGGGACTACAGGCGCCTGCCACCACGCCCGGCTAATTTTTTGTATTTTTTTAGTAGAGACGGGGTTTCACCGTGTTAACCAGGATGGTCTCGATCTCCTGACCTCGTGATCCGCCCGTCTTGGCCTCCCAAAGTGCTGGGATTACAGGCTTGAGCCACCGCGCCCAGCCTCCATATTGTTTACTCAGGAAAAGCCCCAACCAAGAGTCACATCTTTTAGGAACTGTGAAAAAAAAAGCAAGTAATTCGTCTTGCCTATTTAAATGGTGAGAAACATTGAAAAAATTGATAGGAACGCCCCGCTTCTGCTGAATCCAACTCTGCAAACTAGTTGGAGAGCTGAAAGGGAAGTGCGAAGAAGGGAAAGAGGGAAGGAAAGGCAGATTTGGGAATTGGCAGATCGCTGTTGTATGTGGATTCTGTGTATGAAAAATAGTCCTTCTGCAATAAGAAGACTGGTTACAAGAATTCAAGTGGTCCCGGAATTTTTGTTGTTGTTAATTTCTGTTTTTTTTTTTAGAGGTGGTAAACTCAAATGCTATGTTGACATGTGGGTATGGAAACATGTGCAGAGGCAGGGGCTAAGGCAATGGTAAGTGGAGGGACTGTGGTTAGCTGCAGACAGCATGCTCCTCCTAAAGCATTCAAATTCACAACAGTGTTTTGTGTTAAAACAGAATAGAACCAAAGCACTGCCCTCGTGAAACAAACACTTCTGCAGGCCCAATGATTCCCTTAACCACACCTTTGTAATCCTGGATTGAAAGGATCAGAAGCTGGCAAAAGCTGTCTCTCTGCATCTTCAAAGGATCAGAAGTTGGCAAAAGCTGTGCCTCTGCATCTTCTAAAGGTCACAGTTCATCCATAGAGTACTGTTTTTTGTTTTGTTTTTTATTTGCTTGTTTGTTTGTTTGAGTCAGAGTTTCACCCTTGTCACCCTGGCTGGAGTGCAATGGCATGATCTAGGCTCACTGCAACCTCTGCCTCCCAGGTTCAAGCGATTCTCCTGCCTAAGCCTCCTAAGTAGCTGGGATCACAGGCACGTGCCACCATGCCCAGCAAATTTTTGTATTTTTAGTAGAGACGAGGTTTCACCATGTTGACCAGGCTAGTCTCGAACTCCTGACCTCAGGTGATCCATTACAGGCGTGAGTCACCACACCCGGCCTGTTTTTTGTTTTGTTTTGTTTTGAGACAAATTCTTGCTCTGCTGCCCGGTCTGGAGTGCAGTGGTGTGATCTCAGCTCACTGCATCCTCTTCCTCTCGAGTTCAAGGGATTGTCCTACCTCAGCCTCCCAAATAGCTGGGACTACAGGTGTGCACCACCACACCCGCCTAATTTTTGTAGTTTTAGTAGAGATGAGTTTTGCCATTTTGGCCAGGCTGGTCTGGAACTCCTGGTGATCTGCCTGCCTTGGCCTCCCAAAGTGTTGGGATTACAGGTGTGAGCCACAGTGCCTGGCCTGAATCCTGTTTTACTAATAATTTGCTACCTTAGTTATAAGTACAGTCTTGATTAGACAATTTACCAAAGAACATTGATAATTCTTCCTGGAAATAAAGGTAGAGGGAATCATATTATTTACATACAGACTTGGCTGTTTAGTAGGCTAGGGTTTAGAATCTGTGCCCGTAAATTTTAATTAAGTATAATTTTGTGTTGATTACTTCTATCTGGATATAAAGATATGTTGCTTTCTAGAGTTTATGTAAGCTTTGTCTCTCTAAGGAGACTAATACCATTAAGCTAATAATAATAATAGGTAACATTTATTGACCTTCCTATGTGTCAGACACCATATACTTTACATGGAATATTGTGTTGTGTCTCATTTAATTCTTCCAACAGCCCTCTAAGGCAGATAGTGTTACTAATCTCATTATACAGACGAGAATGCCAAGGCACAGAAAGGTTAAGCAAGTTTCCCAAAGTCACCCAGTAAGTGGCAGAGATGGGGTTTGAATTCAGGAGGTGTGGCCGAGTTACCAGTCATTAACTAACTAACTAACTAACTACTGACATCAAAATCTCTTGTCCTCTCATGGGACTGCTTTACGAAGTCTCTTGAATTCTTGCCTAGGCCAGTGGTTAGAGTTATCCCAGAGCCTCAGACCTGCAGGCATACCAACTCCCACTGCCTTGCAGAAAGAGGTTCAGGAGTAGTGTTCTTGGTAGTGGCTTGAACTCAGCTGCTTCTTCAAGAGGTTCAGGAGTAGTGTTCTTGGTAGTGGCTTGAACTCAGCGCCTTTTCCAAGAGGTTCAGGAGTAGTGTTCTTGGTAGTGGCTTGAACTCAGCTGCTTCTTCAAGAGGTTCAGGAGTAGTGTTCTTGGTAGTGGCTTGAACTCAGCTGCTTCTTCAAGAGGTTCAGGAGTAGTGTTCTTGGTAGTGGCTTGAATTCCGCTTCTTCTGGGAACATCATTATCTCTGTTGTGATTCCTCAGAAGAATAGTCAAGGTCTCAGAGTAAAGGCGTCACTACATACTTGTGGCCTCTTATCTCACTGGGCCTGTGACAGAATGTCCACGTTACTCAAGACAGGCTGATGAGCATCCTATTAAGCACAAAAACATGATGCACCCTGGGTGGATGAGTTTGGACTCATAGCTGGTCCCCAGGCCTAAAATTCCCAGAAGAGTGGGAGAATCAGTGACTTCCCTTTGAATTCCCAGGCAGTGTGCCCGGTCACAAGGCATTGCTCGGGAAGGGTGAAGCTGTCTTGGGATGCAGAAGTTTGGAACACCATATGGGAATTAACAAAGAGATACGTTTTTCAGTTCAATGTCATTCAAGCTGATTTGTGCTTCAGTACCAGGGACTTGATATCAAGTCTCTAGAGAAATAGGGACATAAGGGGACTATTAGTGAATCAAATGGAAAAGAAGAAGTAGGCTAATAGGCACCCTTAGGAAAGGGAGGGAGGAAGGCTGTGCTGCTTTCAACTTAATGAAGGAGTTTTTCCTAAGTAGGAGGACATTTCTCTATGTTCAGCTTTCAGCAAGACTGTAGCTGTTGTAATCTGTAATCTGTTTTCTGTCTACCTGGCTAGGACCTGGGCTCCTCTTTGGCTGTCTCAGTCTCACTTTGGCTCTTTCTGGCCCTACAGATACCCTGGTTCCACCGTGTCTTCCTTCTGGCCCTCTGGCTCTGCCACCCACATCCGGGTTCTGCTTTGGGGCAGCCCTATCCTTTGCCGCAGTGGGCACTTGGGACACCTTCAGGGTCTCCACACCACTGCCTTCCAAGGTCTCTTGGAGCCTCAGGATCTCATGGATCCTCTGCAGAAAATTGTCTGGGGAAGCTCAGAGTCATTTACTTTCTCTACTAACCACGAAGGACAGCCAGGTTTACTTTGATGTGGTCATTGCCAAGTTGGGCAGCTAAGGAGTGGCCATCACTTCTAGAGTCCTGACTATGAACAAGGGTAGAAATCTCTCTTCCCATTGGCTTTCTTCAGCCTTCAGGCTTTATTTCCAAGAAGAAAACCCAAAACAAACACACCGACCACTTTATCCTCCTTCTTTCTTTCTATATACCTTCTTCCCACAGTCCCTTCAGTTAGAAGAGGCAAGATTTTTTCCTACTTCTTGACATTGTAGCCACCTTTAAGCATGGAGCAGCAAGCCCCAGGGCCTGACTGTCACGAGCAGAAAAGGAAGCTTCCCTACATTACAAAAAACTGCAAATTCATCCACTGGCCCTGACCTTGATTTGAAGACGGGCTCTACAAAGTGCTATAGCAAATCCTTATTTTCTCTCCTCAGAAAGCCTGATTTGATGTCATTGTCTTTCCAAAGAGGGCAGGTAGGTAAGAGAATGCAATAAAACATGATGCAAGAGAGAAATGAAAATGCACAGTTTTAACATTTGCAAAACACATTTTTAAAACTGTCCAACCTAACTGTTCCCTTAAGGTCTCCTTGATGTTGAAGATTAGTGCATAATCACATTGAGAGCATAGGTCTGTTCTGGAAGTTGATTCATGTTTAACTCCAATTGAACTATTCATCTTTAGTGACAAGGTGTCAGTCACCTATGCCCTAATCGGTGTCCACAGAAAATGGAAACCCTATCCATGGGTCTTTTGGTGAGATGTCAGTCATTTTCAGCATGTAACAGGGATCTTTAATCCAGGAAGACCATATGAGACAACATGGGGTGGAAAAATACTCAGTTAGGCCAGCCGTGGTGTCCCACACCTGTAATCCCAGCACTTTGGGAGGCCAAGGAAGGCGGGTCACCTGAGGTCAGGATTTCAAGATCAGCCTGGCCAGCGTGGTGAAACCCCATATCTACTAAAAATACAAAAATTAGCTGGACATGGTGGTGTGCGCCTGTAATCTCAGCTATTCGGGAGGCCGAGGCTGGAGAATTGCTTGAACCCAGGAGGTGGAGGTTGCAGTGAGCCGAGATCGTGCCACTGTACTCCAGCCTGGGCAACAGAGTGAGACCCTGTCCCAAAAAAAAGAAAAAAAGAAAAATACTCAATTGAGAGTGGAAAGCGTTAGTAATGTTCCTTGTTTTGCCACTCTTGAGCTCTGTGACTTAAGGTTACTTAGGGTGACTCACTTGATAACTTCTTTGTTTGTATATATCTTTACCCCAAAAAGCTGATTCAGCATTTATTTGTAATGTTATGAAATGCTGCCCCTTGTGTTTTGCAGGGTTCGCTTAGTTTCTGTTTTGATTTTAAAATAGATTTTAATTTAAAACGTATTGACCTGTTACAACTTTTCTTTGTTTTGATCATTTCTTTTTTGGATCACTCATCTTCCTAACTGCCAAAATCAAACGAGTAGCTACTACTACACTTCATGAAGTTAAAAGCTCTCATGATGTCCTTGGAGAAATGTATCATTTTAACGATAAAGAAAGACAATACTTTTGCTGTTTCTTATTCCTAAGAGAATCATTCCTGGACCTGGAACATGGACTTGCTGGCCCCGCTCAGCTCCTATTGGACTAAACATTCCTGACTTTTCATTTAAGGAAGGGCAAAGTCTTCGTCTAAATGCTAACCCCATTCCCTTAAAGTGGTCATCCTTTCATCTGGAATGCTGCAGCCTCTCAGACAAATTGCCCTGTGATAGCCCAGATGTCACTTGGGAATACTTTGTCTCTTGGAGAATTGTGGAAAACGTGGCCTAGGCACAAATTTTAGTGCCTAGGATCTTAAAGACTTTGAAATTATTTCTATTGCTTGGTTTCCCGAGCCACATCAAGTGTGACGTTCCATCCCTTCTTTTCTTCTTAAAAAAATAAGACCAAAATATTTTTAAAATACCGCCTGCCCCCCCCCCCCCCCTTTTTTTTTTTTTGAGTCAGGGCCCCCCTCTGTCACCCAGGCTGGAGTGCAGTGGCGTGGTCTCAGCTCACTGCAGCATCTGCCTCCTGGGTTCAAGTGATTTTCCTGCCTCAGCCTCCCAAGTAGCTGAGATTACAGGCATGCACAACCATGCCTGGCTACTTTTTGTATTTTCAGTAGAGATGGGGATTCACCATGTTGAGTAGGCTGGTCTCAAACTCCTGACTTCAAGTGATCCACCAGTCTGATAAATACGTATTTTATTTATTTATTTATTTTTGAGATAGGGTTTTGCTCTTGTCGCCCAGGCTGGAGTGCAATGGCGCAATCTTGGCTCACTGCAACCTCTGCCTGCTGGGTTCAAGCAAGTCTCCTGCCTCAGCCTCCCGAAGTAGCTGGGATTACAGGCACCCGCCACCACGCCCAGCTAATTTTTTTGTGTGTGTTTTTAGTTGAGATAGGGTTTCACCATGTTGGTCAGGCTGGTCTTGAACTCCTGACCTCAGGAGTTCACCCACTTCCACTTCCCAAAGTGTTGGGATTACAGGTGTGAGCCACCGTGCCTGGCCTAAATATGTATTTTAATATTTTATATATATGTATTTTGTGTGTGTGTGTGTGCGTGTGTGTGTGTGTATGTGTGTGTGTGACAGAATTTCACTCTTGTCCAGGTTGGAGTGCAATGGCGTGATCTTGGCTCACCGCACACGACCTCTGCCTCCCGGGTTCAAGAGATTCTCCTCCCTCAGCCTCCCGAGTAGCTGGAATTACAGGCATGCACCACCATGCCTGGCTAATTTTATGTTTTTAGTAGAGATGGTGTTTCTCCATGTTGGTCAGGCTCGTCTCGAACTCCCGACCTCAGGTGATCTGCCCACCTCAGCCTGCCAAAGTGCTGGGATTACAGGAGTGAGCCACTACACCCGGCCTTACATAAAAATATTTTGATGCAATAAATTTTAATGTAAAATTTGCACATTTTGCGGCATACAAATTATACCTCAATCATTTATTCCAGTTTTTTAATTTGTTTATTCTCAATGGCGGGGTTGGCCCCAAATAACCTTCCTCTTAGGCAAATACCTTATATGACCATAGTACAGTTACCAAAACCAGGAAATTAAAATTGGCGCTATACTAACTAAATCTAGACTCTATTTCAATTTCATTAGTGTTTCAACCGTTGTCCTTTTTTAGTTCCAGGATCCTATCCAGAACTCCGTATGACATTTAATTGTTATTTCTCCTTAGTCTTCCTCAGTCTGTAACAGTTCCAGTTGGGAGCAGAAGTTTCCACATCTTCTACTTTAGGCACACAAATTCAACCACATCTGGAATTTCATGATGTTTAGCCGCTTCTTGGGAGATGGGACCCTAGATTTCATTATCTCTTTAGGTTCTCTCTTCAAGCTCCACTTTGTCTCCACATAATAATCCACTGTCACCGAGGAAATGTGGCCCCGTCCCCAGGTCTCATTGCTTCTCTCATGGAGTAGCTATGCCAGGTTAGGCTGACTCCACTATTGGAGCTCAGAAAATGACACCCCAAAATACAATGCTTTGGCTTGTTGAGTACTTAGAACTAAAGGAGATTGGAAGGCCTCAGAAGCAGCCTCAGAAGCAAAGTCTGTCTCTCCAACATTCTCCTGCCCCGAGGTCTCCTCTCCTTTCTCCTTGATGGCAAGTCATAGGAATTAGAATTTGGGGCCAGGCACAGTGGCTCATGCCTGTAATCCCAGCACTTTGGGAGGCAGAGGCAAGCGGATCATCTGAGGGCAGGAGTTCGAGACCAGCCTGATCAACATGACAAAACCCTGTCTCTACTAAAAATACAAAAATTAGCTGGGCGTGGTGGTGCACACCTGTAATCCCAGCTACTTGGGAGGCTGAGGCACAAGAATTGCTTGAACCCAGGAGGCGGAGGTTGCAGTGAGCCAAGATTGTGCCACTGCACTCCAGCCTGGGTGACAAGAGCAAGACTCCATCTCGAAAAAGAAAAAAAAATGAGAGAGAGAGAAATTAGAATTCTTCTTCCCCAGGGCAGGTTATAGAAACCAGCTATATTACTATAACCTTCCCCTGCCTTCTGTGTAGGAGCTGGCCATAAGAAATTCTCTGACCTACCTTGTCTGATAGTAGATCGTAAGACCCTCTTTCTGGAGGGCTTCTGTCCTGTACCAGGAGGAAGAAGTGCTACACAGAGAGGCCAACAAGAATCTGAACAGACAGGCCTTGTTGGGTTAACTCTCCCCCAGTCTGTTACCATTAGATCATACCCGTTTTGCCCAATCACATTTCCACATGACTGCCTACACTTTACTAAATCTAAGGATAAAAATGAACCATTTTCTCTGGGTCTTTGGGTCTTCATTTCTGAGGGCTCTTATGTCATGGATAACTTTGATTAAATAAATTTGTTATGCTTTTCTCTTGTTAACCTGTCCTTTGTTATGGTGTGTCAGCTTTGATCCTTATGATGGGTGAGGAAATGTCACATCTTTCCTGCTTCCTGGAATATTAGTCATGACATTTTCTCCATCTCAGAAGCTTAGAAATTGAAGAGACATCTTTACTGTCTCTTCAGGGCTGGCTACATGGTGGCCCTGGTGTACTGCCAGCTGCACCACTGCTTACCTTAGTCAATTCCTTTGACATATGGCAGGATGCAGTGGGTTTGGAATGGTTTAAGCATTATTACTGTAGCCAGAAACTGTCCAGTTGTTTATGGCCAGGTTAAATAAGATAATGGGAAGGATATACAGGTGTGTGTGTGTGTGTGTGTGTGACAGACAGAGAGAAAGAGAGAATGGTAAATATGTTGCAGAGAGGAGGGTAAGATAGAAAAGGCAGCAGCTTCGACATAAAAGGAGTCCATACTGAACATCTGCTATGTAATGTACCAGGCACTTCAAGGCACTCTCTCATTTAACCCTCATGGCAACTCCACTTTAGTTTTGTTTTTGTTTTCGTTTTTGAGCATCTCACTCTGTAGCCCAGTTGGAGTGCAGTGGTGTGATCTTGGCTCACTGCAACTTCTGCCTCCCATGCTTAAGAGATTCTTGTGCCTTAGCCTCTCGAGTAGCTGGGACTACAGGTGCACGCCACTACACCTGGCTAGGTTTTTGTATTTTGGTAGAGACCAGGTTTCACCATGTTGCCCAGGGTGATCTCAAATTCCTGAGATCCGCCCGCCTTGGCCTCCCAAAGTGCTGGGATTACAGGCGTGACCCACCGTGCCTGGCCTTCACTTTGGTATTTTATTATCCATTTTGGAAATGAGTAATCTGGAAGAAACTAGATAGTTTAGGGTCAGACAGCTCATGAGTGTCAGAATTTGAGATTGAGGACATGTGTGTGCAGACTCCCCATTATGTGTGTGCTCTTGCACCTCTGCACTTCCATGAATGTAATGAGAATGACAATGTAAGAATAAGAAGAGGTAGCTGATCTTTCTATGAACACTTACTATATGTCATCCAATTTATAAACATTCTCTTAACTAGTCTTCATGACAATCCTATAAATTAAGGACTACCATTATGGCTGTTTAAGAGACCCTGAAACTAGTGCTCAAAGGCTTTTGTAATTTTCCCAAGCTTACACAGTTACTAAGTGGTGGCGCAGAAATTCAAATTAGGTTACATGATACCCAACACTAGGTGGTTTATTCTCACTCTTTGGGGTAGTGCCCCGGCCTGGAGAGGCCACAGTGCAGGTGTCAGGAGGGTGCCATTAGAAGGGCCGTGTCTGTGCATGGAACATATGGCCACCGATGCCTGCACCACAGTGGGCAACGGAAACTCAGTTCCAACCCTTCCATTAAAGCTCTCATCTAGTTACTCCTGTCTCTTGTAGGATAGGCTAAGTTTTACTGCAGAAAAATAATCTCAGTGGTTTAAAACAGCAGAAGCTTATTTCTTTTTAACACACATTCAAATCGATCATCAGGTGGGAAGCGCTGTTCTGTGTCGCCCCTTCTCAGGCTAATGGACCAACCGCTAGATGGAGCCGCATTGGTCATCACAACAGAAAGAAAACCCTAGAACTGGACTGTGCTTTACATAGCCTGGAGCTACCTGCAGTTACTTAGATTTGATTCAAAAGTAATTAAAATCAAAGAAAATGGAAATTTCAGTCCCTTCATTGCACAAGCTGCATTTCAAGTGCTTGATAGTTTTTTCCACGTGTGGCTACTGGCTACTATATTTTGTAGCGTGGATTCTGGAACATTCCCATCATCACAGGCACTTCTGTGGACTTGACCGACCTGGTCTCTCACACTGTCCAGACTCAGAAATAACACATGTTTACTTCCACTCAGAATCCACACAAACATAAAAACATTCTTTTAAAATTATTTTCTGACCCAGCGGTGTAACTTGTTCCTTTCCTCTGCTCTCTCCTTCGATAGTGAAATCCTACAGAGCTGGCAGAAATTTATAGATGCCTTGCCCAGATATCTAACTCCCTGGCCCCTAAGAAACCTTTACATGATTCAGACTGTCGTATGTGCTCTTGTCATTGTGCATGTCGAGCTAGACTGACCTGGTTTCGAACCCTAATTCCTAATATGAAGTAGCTTTAAGCTCTTGCTCAAGCACGTTAAACTTTCTGAACCCTAGAGTTTTTTTTTTTTTTTTAAAATAAGTCTAACAAAAATATTTCTCACGTATTTACTTTAACCTTATATATAAAATTAGAATACCTGGCTGTGTCAGGCAGCCAGTAACTGTTAGCTACTGTTGTTGTTATCACAAAGAAATGTATTTCCTTGTCCATTCATTCCAAGTCCAAGAGTTCTCTCTCTGCTGGGCCGCATAAGGCCATTTTAGTATGTCTTAATGATAACAGCATTTTACACCTATTCATTATATATGTATATATATTTGATTACATATATAATTGATTTTTAATAATATGTAGCATTCCACTGTGAGACCGAGATGCATTTCTTTAATTTCATTTAGTATTTATTTCATTATAATTGGCAATTATTAAGAAGCCCAACAAAACCGAGCTTTAGAAAGATGTAATCATCAAAATCTCTTACATCTCTTACAAATTGCTGGAGGAAGAGTAGATTGGCACAATCACATTGGAAAGGAGTTTGGCAGTATCTCACGAGGTTGAATGTGTTCCTAACCCCCATGAACCAACATTCCCATTCCTGTACTGGCATCACTGTTCATAAGAAAAAAAAAGACAACAATCTGAAAACCCATTGCTTAGCTAATGAGAACATGGATGCAATTCAGTCCCACAAATAATGCTATGTATCTTTGAAAATCAATTATAACTACATGTATCAATATGAATAAATCCTTTAATATTGAATTAAAAAACAAGTTCAAAACAACTAAAGCTAAATATACAGCATATATATGTATTTATGTATGCGTGTATATATATTTATGTACATACCCACGTGTGTAGATATATATTTGTAATTTATTATCAGTATTCTAGTTTTCAGCTTGGTGATAGGTTCACAGATATCATTTTATCCTATTACATCATAGTAAGAAAAAATGAGGCCGGGCATGGTGGCTCACACCTGTAATCCCAACATTTTGGGAGGCTGAGGTGGGTGGATCACTTGAGGTCAGGAGTTCGAGACCAGCCTGATCAAGATGGTGAAACCCCATCTCTACTAAAAATACAAAATTAGCCTGGTGGTGTGGCACACACCTGTAATCCCAGCTGCTCTAGAGGTTGCAGTGGGAGAATCGCTTGAACCCAGGAGGAAGAGGTTGCAGTGAGCCGAGGTTACACCACTGCACTCCAGCCTGGGTGACAGAACAAGACTCCACCTCAAAAAAAAAAAAAAAAAAAACTGAACATGTACGGAACAATGACAGCAGTGTGTCATGAACGAAGGGTTGAGAGGAGTCCAGTGAGAGCACTTGAAGTGCACTGAGCCTCAGACCTTTCACGCTTCCTTACATACTATCCTCAGTCGCCTCTAATTTTCTCTCTCCTAGTGGTACCTCACCTCAGACGGGCTGGTTTTCCATTTTAAGACTGGGATGAGACACCACAAAACAGGGCAGGCAATACAGTTTGGTTGTTTTGTCCCCTCCAAATCTCATGTTGAAATGTGACGTCCAATGTTGGAGGGGAGCTTGGTGAGACGTGTTTGGATCATGAGAGCAGATTCCTCATGAATGTCCTGGTGCAGTCCTCGCAGTAATGAGGTGAGTTCTCACTCCATGAGTTCATGTGAGATTGGATTGTTTAAGAGAGCCTGGCAGCTCCTCCCTCTCTCTTGCTCTCTCTCTTGCCATGTGACACGCTGGTTCCCCTTTCACCTTCCACCATGATTGTAAGCTTCCTGAGACCCTCACCAGAAGCAGATGCTAGCACCATGCTACCTGTACAGCCTGCAGAACCATAAGCCAAAATAAACGTTTTTTTCTTTATAAATTGCCCGGTCTCAGCTATTCCTTTATAGTAACACAAACAGACTCATCCAGCAGGGATCTGACTTCCTCAGCAACTGCCAAGGGGTTAGACAGGACAACACAGAAGTACAGAGGAGTTAGCTTCTTACAGAGTGAAACATAACCAATGGGAAAAAAAAGAGGGAGATAGAGTAGTAGAGTGAGTAGATTTCCTCACCATTGTCTCTTCCATAAGCTACTCCGAGATGCAGTTCCTCCTGGCAACCCTTCTAGAGAGGTTCTGTGTGCAAGGCAAACTTGCTTTGTTTCTTTGCAATGTGTCATGAAATAAACAGCAGAGAGCATGGAACACATCTCCTTGTGTTGCTTTGCATCTTTCTTTGCCTTTTCTCCTCTTGTCTTCCACTCTCACTGCTCTATGTTCTCACTTTCCCCAAACAGTTTTAGGATCTTAATTCTTCTTTCAGCCTCTGTTTTCTAGAGGACTTAGTCTAACACACGGGATTCATTAATAGTAATAATACTAATAGTCATGTCTCAAAATGAACTTAGGTTGTGCCTGGTGCTGAGCCGCACCCTTTCTCTGGATTATTTCCTATAGAGCTCCCAATAATCCTAGGAGATTGTATGATCTTGCAGGTGAGGAAGCAGTCACTCAGAGATGTCTTCCTTAAGTTCACACAATCACTGCAATGCTTTATCTTTAGAAACATGCATGTTATTCAAAGAAGAAGGGACAATTTCTGGATACTTGTAAAAAATAGGAGCATGCTATTTTCAGACTGACTTTATATAGCATTCCTTGGAGAACTAGCTTCTACCCTGCTTCACAAATATTATGACTCAGAAATGCAACGGCTGTGATAGCACATAGTAAAGATTCTACACAAGCAGTTAAAGACAGAATATTTAATAACAGAAGGTTGAGAAGGTTTTGTCTGAATAATAAGCTTACTAATAATGTACATGGACAAACACAGAACACCTCTCTTGCCCATAAGTAGTGATAATAATAGTATTGGAAAATGTTGGCCAAAGTATAATTTTATGTAAAAAATAAATCCATGAAAATTTAAAAGCTAATTTCAGAAAAAAAAAACCACTTAAAGCAACTTATATAAATAATGTAGGCAGGTTTGGATCTATTAATGGGTTGTGAAATATATTTCACAGGTTGAAACCAGCCTACTCTTGAAACCAGAGTGGGTTGAAGCCAGCATGGTAAAAAGTAGAAATAGGACAGAATAGTAATGATCCATCTGCATTTAGGAAAGGTGTATATTGTGTTGGGAGGATTTTCTTTGTAAATGTGTTTTAGAGTATATGCGAATGTATGCTAGGGTTATGATGTAAATCTCTTTATTGTAGTAGAAAAGAGTTTTAAAAACACTGATATAGTTGGTGACAATATCACAAGGTTTATAAAACAAAAGAAAACATATTTTGGAGTCACAGACATCTACGTTGAAATACCTACCCAACCATAATTCCCTCCCTCCCTCCCTCCTTCCTTCCTTCCTTCCTTCCTTCCTTCCTTCCTTCCTTCCTTCCTTCCTTCCTTCCTTCCCTCCTTCCTTCCTTCCTCTCTCTCTTTCTTTCTCTTTCCCTTCCTTCTTTTCTTTTCTTTCCTTTTCCTTTTCCTTTTTCTTTTCTTTTTTCTCTCAAGGTTTCACACTGTCACCCAGGCTGAAGTACAGTGGCCCTATCTTGGCTCACTGCAACCTCCGCATCCTGGGTTCGAGCAATTCTCCTGCCTCAGTCACCTGAGTAGCTGGGATTACAGGTATGCGCCACCACACCCGGCTAATTTTTGTATTTTTAGTAGAGATGGGGATTCACCATGTTGACCAGGCTGGTCTGGAACTCCTGGCCTCAAGTTATCCTCCTGCCTTGGTCTCCCAAAGTACTGGGATTACAGGTGTGGGCCACTGTGCCTGGCCCCAGCCATAATTTTCTTTTGAGTCTAAGTCGAGTCTGTTTACTCATCAGCTGCCCACCAATGAGAGAGTCTTCTGGAAAAGGGGTAGAGGCTCTCCTGTTTTTTTCTTTTTTTTTAGACGGAGTCTCTCTCTGTCACCCAGGCTGGAGTGCTATGATGCCATCTTGGCTCACTGCAACCTCCACCTCCCGGGTTCAAGCAATTCTCCTGCCTCAGCCTCCTGAGTAGCTGGGATTACAGGTGCCATGCCCAGCTAATTTTTATATTTTCAGTAGAGACGGGGTTTCACCATTTTGTCCAGGCTGGTCTCGAACTCTTAATCTCAAGTTACCCACTCGCCTCGGCCTCCCAAAGTGCTGGGATTACAGGCCTGAGCCACGGTGCCTGGTCCCATATTTTCTTGTCTTAAGGAAGCCCATGTCTCTTAATGCTTAGAAAACATCATGGAAATGCATCTCTTGGAAGCTGTGTTCCAAGCATGCTTCTACCCGTGACGGACTGGACCCCATTGACCTTCCCACCTGATTCTCCCATATCGTCCATTATGGCGGTTTTCTCATTCTCTCGACACCTGGGGGAAATCTTAAGGTTGTTGAGGGCTCAGAGCTGACACTTGACTCAGACACATTTTTGGCACAGAAAATGTTTACTCTCAAAAGGATTTCTTTCCAGATGGTTCACACCTGAGACCTGACTAAGTACCCAAGCTTCAGGAAGATTCTTGGGATGGAGAAGACAAGGAGGAAATCTATAGGCATGGTGAAATGGAAAACAATTAAACTCAGAAGGAATTTGAATTCGTTTTTGGCAAGGACCCTCCACTTTTTCCTAGGCTTGCTGCCTAAACATCAATTCAATCCGCCTCTTGCAGGTGTGTGTGTGACGCAGAGGGAGTCATTTCATGGCAGAAGTGTGGGCTGGAGAAGACCTGGCTAAATTTCAGAATAGATGGGCTGAGGATGGGGAGGGAACTTTACTTCCCCTCAGTGTTTCTCCATCTCTCTCCTTTGCAACTAGCTGCTTCCTCTCTGGAATTTTAACTTCTATTCCTGGAGCAGAGAACATTTTTAAATGCTATCAAACTCAGTAAAGACTCCAACACAATTTTTTAAAATAAAATTACCTCCAAAATGATCAAAGCAAGGTACAATAATTGTAGACAACATTAGCAATAAAGAGAAACAAAAAAGAATAAAATTCATATGACTATCACCTCATCACACAGAGGAAATTATGATTTAGTCCTTGGTCTATATTCTTCCAGACCTCCTTAACACATATAACACATACTTTGTCCATTTTGTTTTGCTGTTATGATTATCCTTGTCTCTTAGATTTCAAAAATAGCCATGCTAATTCCTTAGGATAATTCTAGAAGTAAGTATCATAACTCTATTTTCTGAGTCAAATAGTACACGTATTCCAAAGGTCTTCTCTTCAGTTTCCATACACTTTCCCAGTCTCTCCTCTCCTCTCCAACCTTCACAGGCAGCCTATAGATGTGACAAGACTCACAGCACTGCTGTTCTGGTTTACTCTGTAATATCTCCATTTGCTGAAGAAGTATTTGATAAAAGACTATGTCTGGTTATTCTCCCAAATGCAAATATTTTTATCCAGCTGCTATATGATTAAAATGAGTTCATGGGATAAACTTGATAAATCTTAGATATAAATATTATGAACTGAAGTTTATTGGTATGAGTGTTTACAAGTATAAGCACAACCAGGAATCATAGAGGAATTAGCTTTTCCTGTGCTTAAACATGACTAATGGCAAGAGAGTCAGGGGAGTTGTCTTCTAAGAGGTATCATTAAAAGGGCAACATTGGAGCAAGAAACAGTTACAGAGTAGGAAAAGCAATCTTTTAGGCCATATTAAGAATGTTTGACTTTATCCTAACAGTAACAGGAAACTACTGAAGGAGACTAAGTAGAGGGTAACCTGTTTGGATTGACATTTTGAAAAGTTTACTTTCACTTCAATATAGAAAATGGACTGGTAGAGGCCGGGTGTGGTGGCTCATACCTATCATCCCAGCACTTTGGGAGGCCGAGGCGGGCGGATTGCCTGAGATCAGGAGTTTGAGACCAGTCTGCCCAACATGGTGAAACCCCGTCTCTGCTAAAAATACAGAAAAATTAGCTGGGCGTGGTGACGTGTGCCCGTAATCCCGGCTACTCAGGAGGCTGAGGCAGGGGGATTGCTTGAACCAGGGAGGTGGAGGTTGCAGTGAGCTGAAATCATGCCACTCCACTCCAGCCTGGGCAACAGGGTGAGACTCCATCTCAGAAAAAAAAAAAAGAAAATAGATTGGTAGAGTAAGCAAGAGAGGATGTTGGAAGGTCTTGGTGATTAATAGGACTATGGAATTCAACAGAGACTGAGGCATTAAGGATGATCCCTAAATATACAATAGTGCTAACTTTTCTATGAGAGTAGGAAAAAATAACAATAGGTGACAGGTGCGTGTGTGTGCGTGTGCATGAGTGTGTGTGTGTTTCTGCATACTTACATTTTCTTTTGCAAAAAAAAAAAACCCAAAACAACAAAAAATCCTCACAAACACTAAGAATAACCAGAAACGAGGAAATGGCTTACCCATAGAGAAGAACTGTAAGAGTAATACGGAAGAGTGTGACTTCTCAAATATACCTTTTATCATAGTTTCTCTTAATTTTTTTTTCTTTTTTCTTTTTTTTTTCTGGCAGGGCATGGTGGCCCACACCTGTAATCCCAGCACTTTGGGAGGCCAAGGTAGGTGGATCACTTGAGATCAGGAGTTCCAGACCAGCCTGGCCAACATGGTGAAACCCCATCTCTACTAAAAATACAAAAATTAGTGGGGCGTGGTGGCATATGCTGATGATCCCAGCTACTTGGGGGTGCTGAGGCAGGAGAATCACATGAACCTGGGAGGTGGAGGTTGCTGTGAGCTGAGATCATGCCACTGCACTCCAGTCTGGGCGACAGAGTGAGACTTTGTCTCAAAATAAATAAATAAATAAATTTAAAGAAAGCCCCCCCACCCTTTTTTTTTCTTTCCAACTTTTAGGTTCAAGGCGTACATGTGCAGATTTGTTACATGGGTAGATTTTCACAGGAGTTTGGTATGCAGATTATTTTATCACTCAGGTAATAAATTACCCAATAGGTAGTTTTTCTTTTTCTTTTTTTTTTTTTTTTTTTTTGAGACAGAGTCTCGCTCTGTCACCCAGGCTGGAGTGCAGTGGCTAGTTCTCAGCTCACTGCAAGCTCCGCCTCCCGGGTTTACACCATTCTCCTGCCTTAGCCTCCGAGTAGCTGGGACTACAGGCGCCCGCCACCTCGCCCGGCTAGTTTTTTGTATTTTAGTAGAGACGAGGTTTCACCGTGTTAGCCAGGATGGTCTCGATCTCCTGACCTTGTGATCCGCCCGTCTCGGCCTCCCAAAGTGCTGGGATTACAGGCTTGAGCCACCGCGCCCGGCCAATAGGTAGTTTTTCAATCCTCACTCTCCTCCTACTCTCCATCCTCAGGTAGGCCCCAGTGACTATTGTTTCCTTCTTCGTGTCTGTGTGTATTCAATGTTTAGCTCCCACTTATAAGTGAGAACATGTATTTGCTTTTCTGTTCCTGCATTAATTTTCTTAGGATAATGGCCTCCAGCTCCAACCATGTTGCTACAAATGACAGGATTTTGTTCTTTTTTTGTGGCTATGTAGTATTCCATGGTGTCTATGTACCGCATTTTCTTTCTCCAATCCACCATTGATGGGTATTTAGATGGATTCCGTGTCTTTGCTATTGTGAATAGTACTGTGATTCACATGTGTGTGCTTGTGTCTTTAAGGCAGATATTTATTTTATTTTTGTTTGGGTGTATACCCAGTAATGGGATTGCTGGTCAAATTGTAGTTCTGTTTTAAGTTCTTTGAGGAATCTCCAAACTGCTTTCCACAGTGGCTGAACCAATTTTCATTCCCATCAACAGTGTATAAGCATTCCCTTTTCTCTGCAACCCTGCCAACCTCTGTTACTTTTTGACTTTTTAATGATATCCATTGTGACTGGTGTGAGATAGTATTTCATTGTGATTTTGATTTGCATTGATTAATGATGTTGAACATTTTTCATTTGCTTGTTGGTTGCTTATATGTCTTTTTTTGAGAAGTGTCTATTCATGTCCTTTGTCCGTTTTTAAATGGGATTGCTTTTTGCTTGTTACTTTGTTTAAATCCCTTTTAGATTCTGGATATTAGACCTCTTGGATGCAGAGTTTGCAAATAGTTTTCCCATCCTGCAGCTTGTCTGTTACTCTGTTGATAGTTCCTTTCACTGTGCAGAAGTTCTTTAATTAGGTCCCATTTGTCAATTTTAGTTGTGGTTACAATTGCTTTTGGAGTCTTTGTCATGAAATTTTTGTCAGGTCCTATATGCAGAATGGTATTTCCTCGGTTTTCTTCTAGGGTTTTTATAGTTTTAGGTTTTACACTTAAGTCTTTAATCCATCTTGAGTTGGTTTTTGTATATGGTGAAAAGTATGGGTCCAATTTCAATCTTTGCCTATGGTTAGCCAGCTATCCCAGCAGCATTTATTGAATAGGGAGTTCTTTCCCCATTGCTTGTTTTTGTTTACTTTGTTGAAGATCAGATGGCTGTAGGTATGAGACTTCATTTCTGGGTTCTCTAACCTGTTCCATTGGTCAGTGTTTCTGTTTTTGTACCAGTACCATACTGTTTTGGTTGCTGTAGCATTGTAGCATAGTTGGAAGTCAGGTAGTGTGATGCGTCCAGTTTTGTTCTTTTTGCTTAGGATTTATTGGCTATTCAGGCTCTTTTTTGGTTCCATATGAATTTTAAGATAGCTTTTTCATATTCTGTGAAAAATATTGGTAGTTCGATAGGAATAGCATTGAATCTATACATTACTTTGGGCAGTATGGCCATTAAACAATATTGATTCTTCCTATTTATGAGCATAGAATGTTTTTCCATTTGTTTGTGTCATCTCTGATTTCTTTCAGCAATATTTTGTAACCGGTGTTGTAGAGATCTTTTATGTCTCTGGTTAGTTGTATTCCTAGGTATTTTATTTTTTTGACTATTGGGACTGGGATTGTGTTCTTGGCTTGGCTCTGAGCTTGGATATTGTTGGTGTATAGAAAGGTTACTAATTTTTGTGCATTGATTTTGTATCCTGAAACTTTGCTGAAGTTGTTTATCAGATCTAGGAGCTTTTGGGTAGAGACTTATGGGGGTTTTCTGGATATAAAATATTATCTGTGAAGAGAGATAGTTTGACTACCTCTTCCTGTTTGGATGCCGTTTGTTTCTTTTGCCTGACTGCCTTGGCTAGGACTTCTGGTGCTATGTTTAATAGGAGTGGGAAGAGTGGGCATCATTGTCGTGTTCCAATTTTCAGGGGAAATTCTTCTGGCTTTTGCCCACTCAGTTTGATGTCGGCTGTGGATTTGTCACAAATGGCTTTTATTATTTTGAGATGTGTTTCTTCAATGCCTAGTTGTTGAAGGTTTTTAATGTGAAGTGATGTTGAATTTTATTGAAAGCCCTTTCTGTGTCTACTGCGATAATCATGTGGTTTTTGTTTTAACTTCTGTTTATGTAATGAATTACATTTATTGATTTGCGTATGTTGAAGTAACCTTGCACCCAAGAGATAAAGCCTACTTGATTGAGGTGGTCTAGCTTTTTGATGTGCTAGTGAATTTATTTTGCTAGGATTTTGTTCCTGATTTTTGCATCTATATTCATCAGGGATAATGGCCAGGAATTTTCTTTTCATGTGTCTCTGCCACGTTTTGGTATCAGGATGATACTGGCCTCATAAAATGAGTTAGGGAGGAGTCCTTCCTCCTTAATTTTTTGGAATAGTTTCAGTAGGATTGGTACCAGCTCTTCTTTAAATGTCTAGTAGAATTTGGCTGTATCCATCTGGACCAGGGCTTTTACTGGTTGGTAAGCTTTTTATTACTGAATCAATTTTGGAACTCGTTATTGGTCTGTTCAGGGTTTAAATTTTTTCCTGGTTCAATCTTGGGAAGTTGTGTGTTTCCAGGAATTTATCCATGTCTTCCAGATTTTCTAGTCTATGTGCATAGAGGTGTTTATAATAGTCTTTGAGGGTTTTTTTTTGTATTTCTGTTGGATCAGTGGTAATAACCCTTTGTCATTTATGATTGTGTTTGTTTGGATCTTCTCTCTTTTTTATTTGTTAGCCTCACTAGAAGTCGATCACTTTTATCTATTCTTTCAGAGAACCAATTTTTGGTTTCATTTACCTTTTGTATGTTTTCTTTGCATCTCAATTTCATTCAGTTCAGCTTTGATTTTGGTCATTTCTTGTTTTCTGCTACTCTTGGGGTTGGTTTGCTTTTTTTTCCTCTAGCTCCTCTAGGTGTGATGTTAATTTGTTAATCTGAGGTCTTTCCAACTTTTTGATGTGGGCATTTAGCACTATAAACTTTCCTCTTAACACTGCCTTAGTTGTGTTCCAGAGATTCTGGTATGATGTATCTTTGTTTTCATTCGTTTGAAAATGTTGGAACTCATTATTGGTCTGTGCAAAGTTTCAATTTCTTCCTGGTTGAACCTTGGCAAGTTGTATGTTTCCAGGAATTTATTCATTTAGTTTAGATTTCTTCTAGAGTGTGCATGACAGCACATAGTTTTGACTGTCAAAGAATTTCTTGATTTCTGCTTTGTTTTTATTGTTTACCCAGAAGTCATTAGGAGCAAGTTAACTTCCATGTAATTGTATGGTTTTGAGAGGTTTTCTTAGTATTGATTTTTATTTTTATTGTGCTGTGAGAATGTGGTTTGTATGATTTTAGTTTTTTGGAATTTGTTCAGAACTGTTTTATGCAGAGCGTGTGGTCAATTTTAGGGTATTTGCCATATAAGAATGAGAGGAATGTATATTCTGTTGTTGTTGGGTGGAATGTTCTGTAGATGTTAAGTTTGGGTCTTGAATATCTTTTTTTGTTAGTTTTCTGCCTCAATGATTGGTCTAATACTGTCAGTGGGGTGTTGAAGGGGCCCACTGTTATTGTGTGGTTATCTAAGTCTCTTTGTAGCCCTCCAAGAGCTTGCTTTATGAACTGGGTGCTCCTGTGTTGGATGCATATATATTTAGGAAAGTTAAGTCTTCTTGTTGCATTGAACACTTTATCATTATATAATGTCCTTCTTTGTCTTTTTTGATTATTCCTGGTTTGAAATCTGTTTTGTCTGAAATTAGAATAGTAACCCTGTTCTTTTTTGTGCTCCATTTGCTTGGTAGATTTTTCTCCAATGCTTTACTTTGAGCCTGTGGGTGTCATTGCACGTGAGATGAGTCTCTTGAAGACAGCATAGAGTTGAGTCTTTCTTCTTTATCCAATTTGCCACTCTGTGCTGTTAGTGAGATGTTTACCCTGTTTACACTCAATATTACACTCAATACTGATATATGTGGATTTGAACCTGTTGTCATGTTGTTAGCTGGCTGTTATGCAGACTTGATTGTGTGGCTGCTTTACAGTGTCAAAGATCTGTGTACTTAAGTGTGTTTTTGTGGTGACTGGAAATGTTTTTTTATTTCCATGTTTAGTACTTCCTTAAGGGTCTCTTGTAAGACAGGTCTGGTGATAACAATTTCCCTTAACATTTACTTGTCTAAAAAGGATTTTATTTCTCCTTCATTTATCAATTTAGTTTGGCTGGATATTAAATTTCTGGTTGGAATTTATATTCTTTAAGACTGCTGAATATAGGCCCCTAATTTCTTCTGGCTTGTAGGGCTTCTGCTGAAAGGTCTGCTGTTAACCTGATGGGTTCCCCTTGTAGGTGGCCTGCCCCTTCTCTTTGGCTCCCTTTAAGACTTTTTTCTTTTACATTGACTTTGGAGAATCTGATGACTGTGTATCTTGGGAATGGGTGTCTTGTTTAGTATCTCACAGGGGATCTCTGAATTTCCTAAATTTGAATGTCAACCTCTCTAGTGAGGTTGGGGACATTTTTGTGAACGATATCCTTAAATATGTTTTCTAAGTTGCTTGCTCTCTGTCTGTGTTTCAGGGATGACAATGAGTCACAGGTTTGGTCTCTTTACATAATCCCATATGTCTCACAGGTTTTGTTCATTCTCTTAAATTTTTTTCTCTTTATTTTTGTCTTTCTGAATTGATTCAAAGAACTGGTCTTCTAGTTTTGAGATTCTTTCCTTAGCTTGGTCCATGTTGTTGTTAATACTTCTGATTGTATTATGAAATTCTTGTATTAAGTTTTTTTTCAGCTCAATTTGGATCTTTCCCTTCCTTCCTTCCTTCCTTCCTTCTTTCCATCCTTCCTTCCTTCCTTCCTTCCTTCTTTTTTTTTTTTTTTTTGTCTCACTCTGTTGCCCAAGCTGGAGTGCAATGGTGTGATCTTGGCTCACTGCAACCTCTGCCTCCCGATTCAAGCAATTCTTCCTCAGCCTCCCAAGTAGCTGGAATTACAGTTGTGTGCCACCACACCCCACTAATTTTCACATTTTTAGTAGAGATGAGGTTTCACCATGTTGGCCAGGCTGGTCTCGAACTCCTGACCTCAAGTGATCAACCTGCCTTGGCCTCCCAAAGTGCTGGGATTACATGCATGAGCCTCCATGCCTGGCCAGTTTGGTTATTTCTTAAAATGACTATTTCATCTTTCAGCTCTTGTATCATTTTATTGGATTTCTTAGATTCCTTAGATTGGGTTTTGATTTTCTTCTGAATCTTGATGATCTTCATTGCTATTCAGTGTCTGAATTCTGTCTGCCACTTTAGCCATTTCAGCCTGGTTAAGAACCTTTGCTGGGGAGCTAGTATGGTCATTTCGAGGTAAGAAGATACTGTGGCTTTTTGAGTTGCCATAGTTCTTATACTGGTTCTTTCTTATCTCTGTGGACTGATGTTCCTTTAATCTTTGAAGTTGCTTTCCTTTGGATGGGTTTTTTATTTTATGGATTTTGCTTTTATATTCTTTGATGTCCTTCAGAGTTTTACTGTGGTATAAGTTGGGTTTAGTTGCCTGGCCTTGTTTCTGGATGATTTTAGGGGGTCAGGGCTCAGTTCAGCACTCCTGGGCTGTGTGCTCTAACCTTGCAGGGCTAAGACCTGCCCCACAGGTTTGCTCTCTTGCCCCTCGAGGTTAAGTGCCTGCTGCATTGGAGGGGCTGAAGAGTGTTCCTGATTTGCTGGCAACCACACTCCAATGGGGTGGGGGAGCGTGCCAGCAAAAGTGCTTTGTTGGGGTGGTGGCAGCAGGATCCATACTTGTGTGTGTGCCAGTAGTGGCAGTGTGAGGCAGTGTGCATGGCAGCACATAGTTTTGACTATCATAAACTACGTAGTGTTTTGCATAATCAAAACACAAAATTAAAGCAACATGGATGGGCATGAAACCTACATTTTAATACAAACAGAAACAAACATTACCATATTTCTATTGAATAATATATCCGTACCCTAAAGGAAAATGAGAATAATCCAAATAACTTCTCTACCTCATCCTCTGATTAAATATCACTAATGTAAAGAGAAAATAACTACTAAGAAACCTTGAATTGTATTTAGTGAGTTTATTATTGGTAATGGTATGAGTGTGGCAATTCTGAAACTATCTTGTGTGTGTTGTATGATCGAGCAAAGGAGGAAATAGATTGATGTTTTGGGGAGTTATGTTTCTGATTGTGGAGAAAGGAGAGAGAATTATGTTATCAGAGAAGCCCTGTAGTAGCGAACTGCAAAGAGCCTAGAGGCAACAAGAGTGTTCAGAGCTTGGTTTCTAGATATTCTTCCCCCAGTGAAAGGAACCACTTTGGAGAAATAGCTGATTCCAGGACTGAGAAAAGGAAAATACAAGATAAGCCTGGGACATCTTGTTCGAGAAAGTAAAAGAACTGCTCAAAAATGGATGAGGTCATGTCAAAAAGGACACAGAGCCAGTTTGAAGCGGTTCCACTGGCCAAATATGGAATAATTTGAGAATCAAAATAAATTATTTTAGTAATGTATTATAGTTCATTGAAAAAAATAAAAAATTCATGGATCTAGAGGTAGATAGATAAACACATATTAAGAGTATAGCCTTTCTTACTGTAGAATGCGAAGCAATGAATATAGAAGGATTCCAAACATAGAAAAAATTGACTTAGGCAAGAATCATTACTGGATGCTAAAGTTATTAGGTGGTGGAACTTTATGGGAAACAAGATATTACACAGTAAAAATCGTGTATTGGCACACTTGCAAGTCAGTGAGAAATAGGAGAACAATTGGCTGGAACAATTGGCTATTCATTAGGGACCAGGAGCATGGATTCCAGAGCCAAAGTGTCTGGGATAAAATCCTGGGCTCTACTGCTTACTTCCTTTGTGACCTTGGGTAAGCTACTTAACCTCTCAAAATTCTATTCCCTCATCTGTGAAACAGGGATAAGCATGCTATGTATTTATGAAAATTTAATGTTACTATTTGTATAATGCAGAAAGGTGCCCACACACATAAAATACTGTATACTTATTAAGTAAATAAATTTGGAGAAATAATTGTAAAATTTAATCGCCACATCATACTAAAACTAGTTTCAGATTAAAGACAAACAAAAACTAATTTTAGAAGGCATTATTTTAATATGCATTATTTTAATAGGCATTATTTTAAATACACTTTAAATAATTAAAGTGTATTTTAATTCTTGTGCAAGATACAAATAATGTAAACCATAAAGGAAAATATCAATAAATTGAATCATACTAAAATTGAGAATTCAAAGGCATCTGAAGCTTAATTAGTTCAAAACAGTTTTTTTTTTTTTTCTGTTGAGACAAAGTTTCGCTCTTGTTTCTCAGGCTAGAATGTAATGGCATGATCTCAGCTCACTGAAACCTCCACCTCCTGAGTTCAAGCGATTATCGTGCCTCAGTCTCCCAAGTAGCTGAGATTACAGGAATATGCCACCAGGTTGGCTAATTTTGTACTTTTAGTAGAGACAGGGTTTCACCATGTTGGCCAGGCTGGTCTTGAACTCCTGAACTCAGGTGATTCACCAACCTTGGTCTCCCAAAGTGCTGGGATTACAGGTGTGAGCCACCACTCCGGATCCAAAACAGTATTTTTAATTTCCCTCTTATTCTAGACTCTTTTGGCATTTTCGATCTCAGAGAATGACACCTTTTCCCATTCAGGCTTTTGTATCTTGCTTATTTTCTTTAAAAATAAATTGAGCCACGTGCAGTAGCTCATGCCTGTAATCCTAGCACTTTGGGAGGCCAAGGTGGGTGGATCACCTGAAGCCAGGAGTTCGAGACCAGCCTGGCCAACATGGTGAAACCACGTCTCTACTAAAAATGCAAAAATTAGCTGGGCATGGTGGCTGGCGCTTGTAATCCCAGCTACTCGAGAGGCTGAGGCAAGAGAATGGCTTGAACCTGGGAGGCGGAGGTTGCAGTGAGCTGAGATCGTGCCACTGCACTCCAGCCTGAGTGACACAGTGAGACTCTGTCTCAAAATAAATAAATAAATCGTGGAAATCATTTTATATCAGTTCATATAGGTTTTCCTTATTGTTTTAAAAAAGATGCACAGTATTGTATTGCAAGGATATGTCATTCATGCAATCAATTTTCTATATACCAATTTTTGAGTTGTTTCCAGTATTTTGGCAATTACAAATAATGTCTTAATAAATAACATTGTATATATTTATTTTTCACATTATTGAAAGTAAACTTCAGGGCAAATTCCCAGAAGTCGGGTTGCCGGGTCAAAGCATAAAATGTGTATGGAGTTTTGTTAGATATTGCCAAATTTCAATCCACAGAGATTGCATCATTTTGCACACTCATCATCTATATATAAGAGTGCTCATTACCCTACAGAGTATATCATTGTACGTACTAATTTTGACCACTTTGATAGATGTGAAACGTTTTACTCTTTTTCATTTGGATTTAATTATGAATGAGATAGATCTTTTCATAAGTGTTAGGAACATTTTGTATCTTTTTAGGGGTGTATTGTCTGCATCATGTATTTTGCCAATTTATCTATAAGGTTTTGGTCCTTCTTTAATCTTGATGTTTACAAGTTCTTTACATATTAATGATTTTAGTTCTTTATTTGCAATATGTGTTGAAAATATTTTCTCCCAGTTCATCATTTGTCTATGTTTTTGTTTACAGAGTTTTGTGTCATTCAAAAGTTCTTTAAAATTTTAAAATTTTATAGAGTTGAGTTCATGAATCTTTTCTTTTATTGTATCTAGATTTTTAGACGTATTTTGAAAGCCTTTCATCACCAGATTTCAAAGGTATTTATCTGTGTTTTCTTCTAATACTTGCATGGCTTCAGTTTTATAATGAGTTTTCTTATCCATTGGGGTTTTCTTTCTTGTGTGGACTATGAGGATACAATATTATCATCTATATGACTTTTCAATTGTTCTAACCTAACATCATTTACTAAAAGTCTATCTTGGCCTCAGTAATTAGAGATGTCGACTTTATCATGCATTATATTTCCATATATACTTGTGCCTTCTAGTCTATTCCACTAAGTAATCTGTCTATTCATGCACTAGTACAATAATCTTGTAATTATAATGGCTTTCTGGTATATTTGAGTATGACAGAGATTTCTGCCTCCACCTGTCCCTTAAGGGCTCTTTTTTTTTTCAGTGTTTTCCTGACTATTCATGCATGTTTATTTTTTTCATATAAATTTTGGTATTAAATTATCTCATTTTAAGATAATCAAATCTTTTGGCATTTTATGGGGCTTTATTAAATCTGAAAATTAACTTATGGAGAACTGACATTTTTATGACATTGAGTCATTCTCTGCCTATTTGTTTAAGTTCACAAGTTAAGTTTTTGGAAGTGTTTCAACTTTCCCCTTATGTAGATTTTCAAAATTTCTTAAGGCGATTTCTATTGTAATTGTTATTGTAAATGGGATTCACTCTTCCATTGTTTGTGTATATATGATGGATACTCTATTTATTGTTGTATGTTCATTTTATATCTTGCTATCTTTCTCACTTGTAAAATCATAGGTTTTATTGTCGATTCTCTAGATCCATTAAACGTTTATTTTTTTAAGTACTAGGTTTTTCTTTTCTAGAAACTCCCTTTTTTCTTCCAGATATGCTGTTATTTTAATAATCTTTTATTCTTACTCATATTTTCAATTTTCTCTCTTCTTTAAATATTTTAAACATAACTTATTGCATGCTTATGAATCTTCTTATCTAAAAGTCTTTGTAGATATGAATCTATTGTCCACTTGCTTTATTTCCATTGGCTATTGCTTATAGTGTCTTACTTCCTTATGTGGTTTTGTGATTTTTTAAAACATCATGTTATTTGTATATCTTGGAACACTATACGTGGAATTGTTCAAGGCCTATGTTTAAAGTGAGCTCCTCTAGAAAGTACCGAATTTGCTTTTGCTAGGTGTTTAGGACCAATGTCAACCTGGAACCCATTTAAAATAATTCTTAGCCATGAGCTGTTGAAATTCACACACATCATATGAATTCAGGCTACAAACCTGGGTGAAGGCTGTGTTAGGGCTGTACATCTCAGAAGGAAATCTCTCCTCACTTATTTATCCAGGTCCGAGATTAAAAATAAATAAATACATTATTTACTGTTTGCTCTGAGAGCAGGTTTATTTCTGGATCTCACTTTCGTGGAAGGTACGACTGTTTTCGTTGCCAGCTTTCTGTAGGGATCTCCTGGAAAAATTCCTTTTTAGGAGGCCCTAGCCTTGAGCTTGAGAGGCTGTCACAGCAAAACTCAGTCTCCAGGGTTTTGCAGATGCCCCAGGACAAAAGCACGCCTGAGTGTTTGTGCACCTTTCTGGATTCCCGGGAGACTTTTACTAATTTTTGACCTTTATGGATTTTTAAAAACTTTCTCACTAGGTTAACAATGCATCTAGAAAGCACCTATTTACATATGTTACATAGCTTTTTGGTTGTTTCAGTGGAGAAGTTGTTAAGGGTATGCAGGCTGTCCTAGTTTCACCAGACTTGGAAGTCTAAAGTGATTTCTGAAACATCAAATACATTTAATTTAAAATTAATTAAAATTATCATATAGATATCTATTTCTAGCTATCATTTTTTAATTTTCTTCCCTTCTTTTCACAGGTGTTGGTAGATATCTATTTTTAAACATGGAAAGATGGTGGTGCAATGGCCAGTGAGTACAAAAAGTTAAAAAATTGTGAAAAGTATGAGCCCATCCTTAGAAACCATTCACGGAGATTTTTTCATAGAGAGGAAATTGTTTTATACAAAAGTGATTATTAACAGTAGCTGCTTGGGAGGTTGAATTATGAGTGATTTTTTCTTTTGTTTTCCCTTTTGTAATTTTCCATAATAAACATGGATTATTTGGCTGAAAATATAAAAACCTATTTAAAAATCAGATAAATCTGAATGAAACATTTCGATACTAAGCAGGAATAATGTTAGTCTTTTTCAATACTATTTCAGTATCTTTTTAAATTCATCAACTTTGACTTAAAGCCATATTTTATATATAGACAAGCTTTTTTTTTTTTGACCTCTTGGCAAAATCAGTCTGGTGTAGGCTTCTGTCTTCTGTAGAGCTATCTGATTTCCAGAAATGAAAGGCTCTTCCCAATAATGAGGCTGTCAATGGAAAGGGAGCAGAGGATGTGGTTCTCTTTCACTGGAGCTTTCCAAAACTTTGCAAGTAGTTTCAAGAGTTGAAATGGCTTAGTTGATGTCTTGCCTGGAAACAGAAAATAGAGATGATCTCCCAAACACTTTCCAGTGGATGATTCTATTATTTTGTATGAGTGTCCCTGGCTGGAATTAGCTCTTATTTTTTCCACTAGCTCATTATAGAAAACTTAACTAACACCAGATGAAGAATCTTACAGCTTCAACTCTTTTGGAATTGATCTTGTTAACCGGTCTTTCTAGAATTGACCAGGTAAAAATATATACAAAACTTAGTGTGGATACCAAGAAATTATGAACTCTGAAGACATCACAACAGCCCCTTTTCTGGGCAAATTTGCAAGAAAATGCCACACCAATAAGATCAACTGTGTGTAGAAGTGGTTGCTGTTGTACAATAAAAAAGTTTGGAAAAACAAAAAGAATACCCTTGAGACTCCAGGAAAATTCCACTTGCATACATCATAGAATTATTAAAACAGGGAAGACTGTGTAAGGTCATCCAAATCAATTTCTTTCTTTCAATTAGCCCCCCAGACTTCGTGATGACCAACAGTCATTTTCATTGTGAAGTTCAATTGTACTAATATGTACACTATACTTACTATTTTGAAAGACAACTTTTTTTCTAAAACATGATTCAGGTTTAGTAGAATCCCACACCCTCATCAACAGAATTGTTTTCTTCTCCAAGATACAGTTGTGTTTAGGTGTTCAATAAAATAACTGAAAGTCCTTGCAGTGTTACAAATGAATACTAATTGGTCCCTAGTAGTTAGTCAACTATGCTACATGTAACTCATTCCAAAGATCAGACAGATACATTTATTTCGATTGTTGATTTGAAATCTCTCAGTTGAAAGTGCATTTTTGTTCTGTGTAGTAAGGAAAGATTTTTAAATCATGTTCAATTCTATCATCACAGACCCTCATAAATTATTTCATTATCACAAGTGCTGACAGATCAAACTTGGCAGGTTCACTTTACAGAGGTTTGGAATGAGCTGAAGGTTCATCATCATCTCTCCTCTAGTTTCAGGCCGAGTCCGTGTGCAGAATACCTCTAAGCAAGGAATATATCTAACCCTTTATGGTCCTGGATCCTCCTCTGGATTTCTGAATGGAAATATTTTGTGTCATTTGAGATATGAAGCCAATTAATTATGCTGCACGTTGACCCTCATACTGGTGAGGTAGTGCCTCCTAGGGACTGGCTACATCATCACAAGTATCCTTTTTCTTATTTAATTTCTTCATGCCTCCATTTCTTTTTCTAAATGGATGATACTACATGCTCTTCCTATATTTATAGGTTTGTGATAAAAATCATGCATGATAGTTTATTTCAGGAAGCTTTGAAAGTGAAATGGCTATCTCATAAAAATTATTCTTATTATCACTCCTAGAAGTAAGACTTTCGTAAGAAAACTTCTGAGAGAGTCAGATATGGATGTTTGAGTGAGCATCTTTATTTTTATTCTTATTTTTGAGACCTAGTCTCGCTCTGTTGCTCAGGCTGGAGCGCAGTGGCACGATCTTGGCTCACGGCAACCTCTGCCTCCTGGATTCAAGCAATTCTCCTGCCTCAGCCTCCTGAGTAGCTGGGACTACAAGTGCGCATCACCACACCTGGCTAATTTTTTTTTTTTTTTTTTTTTGAGACCTAGTCTCGCTCTGTTGCCCAGGCTGGAGCGCAGTGGCACAATCTTGGCTCACGGCAACCTCTGCCTCCTGAATTCAAGTGATTTTCCTGCCTCAGCCTGAGTAGCTGGGATTACAGGCACCATGCCCAAGTAATTTTTTGTATTTTTAGTAGAGATGGGGTTTCACCATGTTGGTCAGGCAGGCTAGTCTCGAACTCCTGACCTCGTGATCTGCCTGCCTTGGCATCCCAAAGTGCTGGGATTACAGGCATGAGCCATCACGCCAGCCTTGAGTGAGCATCTTAATAGTTAAATCTGACCATATCATTGTCCGGTTCAGAAATCCCTTACTCACGCAGAACAAAATCCAAAGTCTGTCTATGCTATCTGGACCCAGCTACGATACTTTCGACATCTGGACCCTCTTCCCACTCTGATCTCACTCTTACTCTTTCCTCTTATGCCCCACAGGCCTCCTTGCTGTTCCAACATCCCTAGAGACTGTTTTTGGGGCTCCTTGCACCCTTCCTCCAGTTAATTCCAAGGGTGGCTGGCTGCTTAAATGCCCTCCTCAGTCACCTCGACCCCCCCATCTAAAAGGGCAGCTTGTGTCCATTTTCACCCCTGGGTCTTAACCTTCTTTCCATCACTAACTGTTGACACTATATTATATATTTCTGTGTTACATGTTTTCTGTCAGTCTCTTCCATGAGTAAACTCCAGATGGAAGGAACTTTTTTGCTGTGTATCTGTGATACCTAGAATTTCATCAGCTAGGTCAAAGGGGATGGATGAACACGGAAGTAAGTGAATGGCCCCTGAGTCTTCTGCCAGCTGCTCTCTTGGTTACAGCATGTGGCACACAGGTGGACTTAGGCAGATGCCTTAAAACCGATGACAGCCACATGGGAAGGATGGAAGAGGCATAACTGATTAATTGTGTTCAATTCAACATAGCAAACATTTACGAAGTCCTATTATGAATAAGATCCTATGCTGGAGTTGATAATTCGCACATCTGCTTCTCTAAAAAAGGCTTATAATAGGTGGTTTCCATATAGACGAAACTAAAGCAGAAAGACTTCCTCAGCCAGCTAAGACCACTTCTTCTGATTTCTGCTGAAATAAAATGTAAGTTGACAAGCCTTTTTGAAACCTCTACTATGAGCAAGGCACTGTGCTGCTTATTATCTCGACTGAAACATTTCACAAGGATGTCACTCTTTCAGCTTTAAATAACGGCAATCTAATACTCAGGATAAAGAATGTGTGCAGTACTACAGCATAAGATTATAGACTTTTGCAGAACTTCATTAACCTGAGTGCTTCTAAAGGTACAAATGTCAAAGTTATTAGAATTCTGTTAATTCTGATAATGTACCCATAGTGTTCATTGATGTGAACTTTTGATGGAGATGAGAATAAAAGTGCCACTACAAATTAGTCAGAAACATATATTTTTCTCATTATTATTATTATTATTATTTTGAGATGGAGTCTTTCTCTGTCGCCCAGGTTGGAGTGCAATGACATGATCTCGGCTCACTGCAACCTCTGCCTCCTGGTTTCAAGCGATTCTCCCGCTTCAGCCTCCTGAGTGGCTAAGATTACAGGTGTGTGCCACCACACCCAGCTAATTTTTGTATATTTTGTAGAGACAGGGTTTCGCCATGTTGGCCAGGCTGGTCTCGAACTCCTGACCTCAGTGATCAACCTGCCTCAGCCTCCCAAAGTGCTGGGATTACAGGTGTGAGTCACCATGCCCGGCCTTTTTCTCATTATTAGCTGAACATTTAGGACTCATTTTTGTGCAAATATTCATACAGTTTATTTCTAGTATATTTACCTATACAATTTCATAGGAGTAAATTTTAAATGCACACATATATTAGGGCCTCATTACCCAAAAGTCCTGGAATAAAAATAGTGGAAGATAGAGTAGTATCTGGCACAGTTAACATTAGTTAACAGTGAGGACTTACTGTGTCCCTGACACTCTTCTGGAGGCTCGAAGGGATTAATTAAATTAGATGGATTAATTCATTTGACAGTTACCACATGCCCATGAGTACCATGGTGGGTACTCTTACTATTCCCATTTAACATACTAAGAAACAGGCACAAAGAGGTTAAGCATCTTGTCCAAGATTAGTAGTGGTGCCAGAATTCTGCACAAGAATCCGTGCTTTTAATCACTGTATTATGAATGAACATGCTCCAAGGAAGCATGCATTCCACCCCGGCAGATAAGAAAGAAACACTCTAAATATCAGAGTTGAGAGAAGAGCTCTCTCAAATTAATATGTATATATTTTCCAAAATACACAATAATGACTATAAGGGATCAAAGGAGCCAAAGATAAGTACTACCTGGGGTAGTATTGAGCAGGAACTTGAAGGAGGGGTGGGTTCTGTTTAGGTAGATGGGAATAGAAAAGTGTTCGTATGGTTTAACATCAGACAAAGGGCAGAATTAGGAAAATTCTATTTGGGGATCAGGGAATAATACAAGAGCAAACTTTTAGGAAGTGCTTACTAAATAAAAGGTGAAGAGCTTTCCAGATATTATAAAATTAAATCTCCTAAACATGATAAGAGGTAACTATAACTACCGTGCTACAATGTGGATAAAGTAACATGTCTGGCTCTGTCTGACGTCAGAACTCACACCCTTAATCTACATTATAAAGTTTGTCTAGGAAGTTGAGTGGACATAAGACAGGAAAGTTAGGCTAAGGCAGACATGGAGGAACTTGATTACTAAGCTAATATATTTACACCATATTCTGTTTGAAGGAGCCACCACTAGGAGGATCAGAGCAGGTGAAGGATGTGAGTAAAGCAGGTTTGCTCCTGCAGGAATATAGAGACTATTGAGCTCAACCTTGGCTGTGTGCTAGAATCACTGAGAAGCTTCTAATAAAATACCCGTCTGCCCCTGCTCCTGGTCAGCTAAATAAGAATCTCTGGGTTGCTCAATTCCCTCATTTACTTAAAACTTTCCATTGCCAAGATAAAGTCAAAATACTTACCTTGGCATACAAGGTTGTCCAAGGTCTGATCCTTGTTCACCTCTTGTGTCTCATACCACCCATCTTTATTTATTTATTTATTTATTCATTTATTTAGGGACAGGGTCTTGTTCTGTCACCCAGGCTGGAGTGTGGTGGCACGATCTGGGCTCACTGCAACCTGTGCCTCCTAGGTTCAAGCGATCCTCCCATCTCAGCCTCCAGAGTACCTAGGACTACAGGCACGTGTCATCACGCCTGGCTAATTTTTAATTATTATTTATTATTTTTCTGTGTGTGTAGAGATAAAATCTTACTGTATTGCCCAGGCTGGTTTCCAACTCCTGGACTCAAGTGATCCTCCCAAAGTCTTGGGATTACGAAGTCTCTGAGCCACTCCACCTGGCCTTAAGTCTCTTTCCTCTGATTTCACCAAACTCTGCTCATTCAAAATAATTTGGGCCTGTGCAAGCTCTCTCTTGCCCAATGACTTTGTTTTCTTTTTGTTTTTTTCAATTGTTTCGTTGAAAACCCAAGGACTTCATAAAAGCTTTTCTTTCTTTTCAGAATGCTTTTGTTTCATATCTTCTCAAGGCTGGACTGTCTCTTTTTGGCAGCCTAAGGGTCACCTCCTCACCTATGTACTTCTTGATCATTCTGCCTGAATAAGTTGCATAATACCTGCACTCTCGTGCCTCAATGTGCTATCATCAGAGGACTTCATGTTTTGTTAGTGTGTGTTTGTGTAGCTGGACTCTAGATTCCACAAGGCCAATGGACTTGTTTTGCTCACCCCATGCATAGTCAGAGCCCAGCAGTAATATCTGTGGCATAAATTAATGAGAAGGCATATCTTAAATAACTTAGTTAATGTCACCCAACTCATGAGGGCAAAGCCTGGAGACAACACAAGCTCTAAACCATCGTGGTGCTCTGCTGGAATATGGTGGTTTGCTCATTCGTTCTTGCTTTTGTTCATTCATTCAGAGAACATGTTTTGGATTGATAATATGTGCTGAGCCAGTTGCTAGGGACACAAATAAAATGGTCATTGATCCTGAGAACATAATCTGGACAACTTTAAGTGAATACAGTCACAGAGGGAGCAGGGCACTGCCAACTGATTTCAGTGCTCAGCTTGGTTTCCTCTAAGCTTCTGCACTGAGGCTACTGCACAGTAGAGACATTCTCAGTCTAGTGGCCCATGGTGAATTTTCAGACAAATCTGAAGGTTTTGGATTGAAATAGTAAAAAGTTTGAGAACAAAAGTTTCGTCAATTAATTAACACGTCAAAGGGTATAGATCAGAAGAGATATTATGAACCACAACTTACATACATGAATAACAGCTAAAAACAAAACAAAACAAATAATAATTTTTGCAGAGCACTTCACTACAGCATAACAAACAGAATTTTCCAAAACCCAGACCCATACAAGATTTTCTATCTCATGCCTTCTCTGTCTCTCTGCTCTTTCAATTCTCTAAGAGAAGAGATCTCTGTGGTTTTCTCTGTATTTCTAGCTCTGTGTGCTTCTCATGTCTCTGGAAAATCTAAAGTGTCCTCAGTGAAGACTTTCTGGCCCTCTTCAATCTTCCCAAGGCTGATTCTTGAAATGTTGCCTTAGGATGTCTTTCCTTTGGTTTAAAGTTTTGTTCCTATTAATATTTTAAGTGTCTCTTTAGTCTTAGTGGATATATCTTGGTGGTTATATATTACCCCCAAATTTTTTTCTAGGGTGTAGGTTTTTTTTTTTTTTTTTTTTTTTTGAGACGGAGTCTCGCTCTGTCTCCCGGGCTGGAGTGCAGTGGCCGGATCTCAGCTCACTGCAAACTCCGCCTCCTGGGTTTACGCCATTCTCCTGCCTCAGCCTCCCGTGTAGCTGGGACTACAGGCGCCCGCCACCTCGCCCGGCTAGTTTTTTGTATTTTTTAGTAGAGACAGGGTTTCACCGTGTTAGCCAGGATGGTCTCGATCTCCTGACCTCGTGATCCACCCATCTCGGCCTCCCAAAGTGCTGGGATTACAGGCTTGAGCCACCGCGCCCGGCCAGGGTGTAGGTTCTTGGAGGAAGTCTCACCAGAGGCCTGAGGCTAGCCTTGGTGAATCCGTGAACTATGCTGTATATGGGAGCAACAGCATGAATAGCAGGATATAATCTGAGACATAGCTTTAGGCTTGATGTACAATGCAATCACCACTTCTTTTCCTTTAGCAACAGATTGGTTTGACCAATAGGCAACAGGTAACAGGTAACAATGCTTCATCCTTGTCATCAGTTTTCACTGTTTTTTGGGGGGTGTGTTATTATTGTGGCTTCTTCAGAATAGTCAAGTAATTTTCCTTAAAAGACAGAAAAAATAGGCAACATGAAATTAAGCTGATTAAAAGAATGTGAATGGGGAAATAGATCAGCCTAGTGTTAAGGATATTAGCTTTGGTGACATTTGAATTCTTACTTCCATTTGCAGACTCCATGGTAATCTTGGTAATCGCCTCTCTCCACCCTAGTTCCCTCTTCTGAAAATGAAGAGTGTAATAGTACCACTTTATAGACCCCTAGAGATGCTTCTCAGCTGGCCTACTCTTCTGGTAAGGGCATGAGTCCCATCAGGAGTGCTCAACCCTCATGACCTCATTTGTACCTAATTACCTACCACAGGCACTACTTCCAAATACCACCATATTGGGGGTTAGGGCTTCAACCTGTGAATTTTGGGAGGACACAAATATTCAGCCCAGAGCCGTGGGATAAAAAGAGTTGGTGCTAAAATAAGAAGGATTGGGTGGAAGATGTTTAAGAGGGCAAATTTCTAGTCCCTCTCCTTAATGCTACACTCCTGTATGTTGGTAGAAAACTGAGGTTTATTCTTTGGAGAAGGAAAAACGTGGAGGTTTGAGCCTGAGAGTGAACCCATGCAGTGGAGAGTACAGGTGTGGTACTGACAATAGAGGATTAAGAGGCCATATGCATAAGGAGTGCTGATTTCAAAGTCCTCAAGCTGACTGGTTCAATCAGAACTCTGGCAGCCAGATTTATCCTTGAGGCAAGGGACAGGAAGTGCACTCTTTGAGAAAGCTGCCAGCCCAAGAGGAAAGAATAAAGACACTGACCCTGGGGCTTCTTAACAAAGGGCTGCAGTGAAGGTCACCCTAAAAAGCAGGGGCTCACGTTCAACTTCCAATCCCTTTTTCAATCTCCCACTCTGCGTTTGCTTTCCTTTCTTTTTATATCTCAGAAGTTTACTTTGAAAAATTAAAATCTTGGGGTGGGCATGGTGGCTCACACCTGTAATCCCAGCAGTTTGGGAGGCCAAGGCTGGCAGATCACTTGGGGCCAGGAGTTCGAGAACAGCGTGCCCAACATGGTGAAACCCTGTCTCTACTAAAAACACAAAAAGTAGCTGAGCATGGTGAGTGCCTGTAAACCCAGCTACTCAGGAGGCTGAGGCAGAAGAATCGCTTAAACCCGGGAGGCAGAGGCTGCAGTGAGCCGAGATCGTGCCACTGCCCTCCAGCCTGGGAGACAGAGTGAGACTCTGTCTGAAAAAAAAAAAAAAAAAAAAACTATAGAAAAGTGGAAAGATTAGTGCAAAGGATACCTGTATAGTCTTTATATAAATTCAACTGTTAACATTTTGTATACCTTCTCTTGCTCTTTCTCTACACAGACTTTTTTTTTTTTTGACACAGATTTTCACTCTTGTTGCCCAGGCTGGAGTGCAATGGCGCGATCTCGGCTCACCGCAACCTCCGCCTCCCAGGTTCAAGCAATTCTCCTGCCTCAGCCTCCTGAGTAGCTGGGATTACAGGCATGCACCACCACGCCCGGCTAATTTTGTATTTTTGTAGAGACGGGGTTTCTCCATGTTGAGGCTGGTCTCGAACTCCTGACATCAGGTGATCCGCCCGCCTCGGCCTCCCAAAGTGCTGGGATTAGAGGCGTGAGTCACCGCGCCTGGCGACATTTTTTGTATTTTTTTTTGGAACCACATGATATTTTCTCATACTCAGGCAACGAAGGAATAGCAGAAATCTAAGTAAAGTTCCTAATGTGGAGATGGAATTCCAAACAAACAAGGAGATGAAGTCTTTTGGGAAATAAAGTCTATGCAGAGAGAAAAAACTTTAAAAAACACAATTGTTAATGTCTTCAGAGAGGTTGTGCCTATGAAATAAGGATAGGATACTATTATAAAAACCTTTAAAAAAACACAAAATAGATGTATTGGAAATCAAAATGTAATAACAGAAATTAGAAACTAAAATACAAGGCCAGGCACAGTGGCTGATGCCTATAATGCCTGCACTTTGGGAGGCCAATATGGGTGAATCTCTTAAGGCCAGGAAATCAAGAAATTGAAATAAAATTTAAAAGTAAAGTGACAAAATCCATAAGGTAGAACAAAAAGACAAGGAAAGAAACAGTAAAGAAAAAGTAATAACATTACAGTATCACTCTTAGCGGTCTATTATCTGAAAAAAGGAAATCCGGACAAAAGAATAGAAAATAGAAGGGAGGATTTCATTAGTAAGATGCTTAAGGAGATTTTCTGGAAACAAAGCATATGAATTGCTAGATTGAAAGAATCTATGGAGTACCTAGTACATCAAAGCATACCATCATGAAATTTCAAAGCATAGGCAACAAAAAGATTTTATAACCTTGTAGGAGGAGTAGGTCGTTGGGGAGACTGTTCACTCAGAGAGGACCAAAAGTCAGAGTGGCTTCTTAATCATAGCAACAATGCAGGAAGCAAGAAGGAAGGAAGGGAGCAACACCTTCACCATTGTGAAGGAATATTATTTCTAAGCTAGAATTCTGTGCCCCTCAAGCTTGTAATGAAACGTGAGGGTAAAACACTAGATCTGAAAAATGTGTCTCCTCTCATCACGCACCTATCTTAGGATACCACTGGGGAATATCCTTATTCAACATGAGGGAATGACGTAGAACTAGGAAGACATGTACAATTGAAAACAGGATATCCAGCACATGAGAGAAAGAGAGAGAACCTGTGGAAGGAGAATTGCGCCCCGGTATAGAGGTCAGTGGCAACAGGCTGAATATTTTTGGCCCCCATCCCACAAAGAACCATATGTTGCAGACTAAATCCCCAATGTGGTGGTATTGGAGGTGGGACCTTTGGGAGCCGATTAGGTTCTGAGGGTGGAGCCCTCATGAATGGGATTAGTATTCTTCTAAGAGGAGAGGCAAAAGAGATGATCTCTCTCTCTCTCTCTCTCTCTCTCTCTCTACCATGTAAGGACACATGAAGACAGCCATTTGCAAACCAATATGTAGGCCCTCACCAAGCACTAGAGCTGTTAGTGTCTTGACCTTAGATTTCCTAGCCTTTAGAACTGTGAAAAGTAAATTTGTGTTGTTTAAGCCACCCAGTCTATGGTATTCTGTTACAGCAAGCCATCTCGCAAATGCCAAGCCAGCCTGGCCCACAAAAGACAGGTAGGGCTAAGAGCTGTTCATCACCATGCCTGCTATTGTAGAACCAGCTTTTTAACCAGATCAAACTCCTGAAGGATGTACTCAATCAGAGCAAGGGCATGTACCATGAAAGTGGGCAGCCGTCATATCCAAGGAAATCACGAATCCAGTCTTGGAAAAAGGCAAAGCCCAACTTCTAAATACATGGGTAGAAAAGCAAAGCCAGCCCATGAAACCAAATAGCGGCCTCTAAGAGGGAAAACTGCCGCAAAGAAGGAGAAATGGGTTCTAAAAAAATTTACCTGATGTAAATTATGGAACCCATGTACTGAGAGGCTGTTGGATAGTAGGTTAGGCAGAGATAGCCAAAAAGCAAAGGAGAAAAGTAAAAGAAAAATGAAAAAGCAAGGGTCATTATTAACTTCAGGATAAACTAAATGTAGAAGGAAAATAGATCATTGATGGGGCTGTCCATATTAATAATATTCGCATAGCCATATGAATGAAGAATGCTGAATATAGATTTAACCAAAATTGCTAATCTAATCACATTGCGGATTGGATGATAGAGAGGAGAAAGGGGCGATGGCGTAGCCATAAGAGAGCTCTATCCTTTTGCCATAATAGGAAATATAATAAGATGAGTTTAAAACTTGATTAATTAGGCGCTGCCGGCCACGATGACTCACGGGGGGCCTGTAATCCCAGCACTTGGGAGCCCGAGGCGGGCAGATCACCTGAGCCGTCAGGGGAGTTTCAAGACCAGCCTGGGCCCACATGTGGTGAAACCCTGTCTCTACTAAGAAACACAAAGCTAAGCCAGGCATCGGTGCGCAGGCACCTGCTAAACCCAGGGATACTCAGGAGCTGAAGTCAGAGAGAGATGACTTGAACCTGCCGGAGGCTGGAGGTTGCAGTAAGCCAAGATCGGTGCCCACTACACTCCATCCTGGGCGACACGGAGTGAGACTCCATCTCAAAAAAAAAAAAAAAAAAAAAAAAAAAAAATATATATATCTATAGGGCTCATAGTATATGATATGTATGATATAGTATATATTAACTGGATTAATAGACACATAGAAGTACATGTGTGTTATTTAGAGTATGCGAAATTTGAAAGTCTTCAGAAAAAAACTCGCTAAAACGGGTAAAAATACTTCTAGAAAGCCAAGACAGTATTATTTTTACAAGTTTTCAGGATTATATAACTTTAAAATTACATGTATGAATTATTTTAATAAAATAATTAAAAAATTGAAATAGTCCATATCAGTTCTCCCAGCATGTCTGGAATCCAAAAGCCTCTCGATAAAAGTTCTTTTTCTTATTGTGGTATTGTTATTATTGGAAAGAGTCTTGGCTTTTTGTCAGATGATATTTAATCTAGTAATATCTGACACTGACTCTTTTTGAGGATTTAAATTGGACATTTAATTCGTTGGATCTCAGTTTCTTCATTTGTAAAGTGAAGGGGGTTTGGCACATACAGTCATGCATTGCTAAACGACAGGGGTACAGTCTGAGAAATGCATTGTTTGGCAACTTTGCTACTGTGTGAACATCTTAGGATGTACTTACACAAACCTAGATGGGATAGCCTACTGCACACCTAGGCTATATGGTATAACCTATTGCTCTTAGGCTGCAAACCTGTACAGCATGTTACTGTACTGAATACTGCAGGCAACTGTAACACAATGGTAAGTATTGGCCTATCTAAACATAGAAAAGGTACAGTAAAAATGAGACGTTTTAATTTATTCTTATGGAACCACCGCTGTATATGCAGTTCTTTGTTGACCAAAATGTTGTCATGCCACTCATGACTGAATATATAATCTCTTAGACCTGATCCAGCATTATTGTGCTATGAATAGGATCTTTTATGCAGAATGCATACACTGATACGACACTGTCACACATGAAAAACTTGGCTGCTGTTAGGGTAATGACTTTGATCTGGGCCATGGAGCTGAAAAGATGAGGAATGTCTCAATTATTGGTTCAAGAACATGAAAGGCAATTGTGAGAAAGGGAGGGCTCCAGCACCCTAAAGGACAGAAGAAGACAATGTGATTTTCACCTCTGAATAAGTCTTAACCTTGCAGAGCTAATGTATTAAATAGGGTGATGGACTTGAATGCAGTCGTAAAACAAAAACCCTAAAGGAGCGTGGGAGGTATCGCTGTATTGTTTGGAAAGAAGTCAGCACACTACAGTGGAAAAAGCTCTGGCCTGGAAGTCAAATCATTTGAATTCTAGTGTTCATTTTGTTGTTAATACTCTAGGTAAGTTTGGACAAGCTGTCTCATGGCTTTTGTCCCAGCTTCAGGACTGGTGAAATAAAGGTTGGTTTGGTTGAGTTTCTTCCATTAATAGGGAAATAAATCAAATCTGGAGCTAATGGGGATGTTCATGGACTGAGACAAAAGGTTCAGGAAAAACAGAAGCCAGATGTCCTGGAGCTCTGAGCAGGGCTGGTATTCAAAAGATTGAGCAACCAGGGTGGCACAGGGACAATCCAATCCGAATGAATGCTGGAAGCTACATTTGAGCGCAAACTAGAGGCCTGCAGCAAATCTACAGGCTACCTCTTCAATTGTGGGATTAAAAGAGAGATCTGAGGTGGAGGTCCCAGGGAGGGGTGGGGAAGAGGACATTCAGAGTTTTGGGGTATTGGAGAAGCAACTAGTTACCAACCAATATGGAAATATTTCAATATATATGTATTTTTTGAGATGCAGTTTTGCTCTGCCGCCCAGGCTGGAGGGCAGTGGTGTGATCTCGGCTCACTGCAACCTCTGCCTCCCGGGTTCAAGCAATTCTCCTGCCTCAGCCTCCCTAGTAGCGGGGATTACAGGTGTGCACCATCACATCTGGCTAATTTTGTAAAAAATCTTTTTAGTAGAGATGGGGGTTTTACCATATTGGCCAGGCTGGTCTTGAACTCCTGACCTTAAATGATCTGCCCACCTCAGCCTCCCAAAGTGCTGGGATTACAGGTGTGAGCCACCATGCCTGGCCACATTTCAATATTTTAACAACTGGTATAACTGCAATGGTATGCTCCTGCTGGAGGTGAGAGTGCTATCTGGGTATGAGGAGACAGTGTTCCTTCAGACATCATTGTTAGGATAAACCGAGATAAAAATTCAGGAAACATTTTTTTCTGTCCTTGTGTCCCACCACTTAATACTCGGATTTGAGGGACAGAGTATCTCTTTGGCTTAGTTTAGAGTCTATGCCCACTAACTAGGGGAATAGGTAAAAAAAACCGGCAAGCTGAATGACAACCCCCCTGCAGCTGCATACAATGGATTGGAGGTAATTTCCTAAAGGAATTCAGACTTCTGCTACCAAGGGTGAGGTATGAAGTACTTAACAGCTGGTACATCAAAGACATCAGTTAGATGGGACATGGGCCCTTGACTATGAGGCACGGTCTGGAAGACACTTTGCTGTGCTGGCCATCAACCCTCTGTTACCAGCTGTGCTATCGTAAGATCAGGGCAAATACGGGTGTCCCAGAAGCAGGAATGGGGTAGTCAGCATGGATAGGGGATCATGAGAAAGGAGTCCAGGACTTGGGCCATGGTTATTGCTTATAAGTATAGCATATTATTATCAGCTGGTGCCTGCTTACTGGCTGAGTATGAATGTAGAATGGGCACCAGACTGGGGGAAAAGAATCACAGCTGGGTGTTACAGCGAGGTTGGAGTAGAACTGCAAATATTTGTTCAGCTGAAACTGGGGTTTGCTACAGCTTGTGTGGTGGTATTTTTTGGTTATCACAACGCCGAGGAGATGGTTGGGTGCTATTGGAATTTGATTGATGGGGCCAGGAATGAGGTAGTCATGCTGTCCCACCCAGAATGTCAGTAGTACCTCTGTTGAGACACATGGAAAGGAGAATCTTCCAGAAGGGGCAGCTAAGAGAGTACAGTCTTGTGCAATGGGCAGAAGGGGGGGATAGTACCAGTTTGGGTAACATAGCTACCATTTATTAATTGTTGGTTATGCATTAGGTCCATAAACACATCTATTATTTAATCCACATGACAATCCCTTAAGATATAATTAATTACCCTCTTTTTTTTTTTTTGAGACAAGGTATCACTTTGCGACTCAGGCTGTAGTGCAGTGGCCCCATCTCAGCTCACTGCAGCCCGGAACTCCTGGTCTCAAGTGATCCTCCTGCCTCACCCCTTCAAGTAGCTGGGACTATAGGTATGTGCCACTACACCTGGGGTTTTTTTTTTTTTTTTTTTTGTAGAGACAGGGCTTCACCATGTTGCCCGGGCTGGTCTTGTACTCCTGAGCTCAAGTGATCCACCTACCTCGGCCTCCCAGAATGTTAGAATTACAGACGTCGGCCACTGCACTGGCCATCCCCTCTTTTTACACATGAGGAGTTAGGCTCAGGGAGGCAAAATAACCTCACCAATGTGAGACAAGAAAGGGGCAGAGGTGTGCGTGCAGTCCTTAGAGAGAAATAGGATCACAGTCAGGTCACAGACTTGGAATGAAACTCTGGGGAAGAGTTGTTGTGTCCTGAAATCAATTACTGTTAGAAGCTGGAATTTTTGGTTATCTTTGAAAAGGCCCCAGATATTCATATGCAGTTTTTTTTTTTTTTTTTTCTAGATCGAAGGAGGGAAACTTCAGTGGGGTCTTCTGGTCTTGTTTCTGTGATTCAGTTCTCAGTACTCCACCAGACTCTGAGGACTGGCCTTAAGATCAGCGTTGAATAACCTCTCTGGAAGCTGACACTTCACACACAACTGCAACTAAATGGAAAACTGATTGAAACCAGCCATTCTGATTCAACATTAACTGAGGCTTATCTACATTTAAAGTGAAATGCAAGAAGTCAAAAGTTAAGGAGAGGAAGGAAGGATGAGTTAGAATTCTTGAAAAGGAACCCATTTTATGATTACTAAATCAATACAAATCATCACATAAGATTTTTATCAAGCAAATATTATGCTTATCTGTGGGTTTTTGCACACATATTTCACATTTTAAAATCATCAGGCAACCTCCCATTCCCAATTATCTGGGTTTTTTTTTTTTTGAGATGAAGTCTCGCTCTTGTACCCCAGGCTGGAGTGTGATTGTGCGATCTCGGCTCACTGCAACCTTTGCCTCCTGGGTTCAAGCGATTCTCCTGCCTCAGCCCTCCGAGTAACTGGGATTATACAGGCGCCTGCCACCACGCCTGGCTAGTTTTTATATTTTTAGTAGAGATGGGGTTTCACCATGTTGGCCGGGCTGGTCTTGAACTCCTGACCTCAGGTGATCCACCCGCCTCAGCCTCTCAAAATGCTGGGATTACAGGCGTGAGCCACGGCGCCCGGCCAATTTTCTGTAATTAAATGATTGGAACTACCCCCTATCTTTTACCTAAACTTTGTGCTAACATTGCAACTACCTCCCCAAAGGGAATTATGAGAAAAACTTATGCTAGTCATCTTCATGTTGGTAAAAATGAACACGAGAGTAAACTTTTATTAGTGAGAAGGGGAATCAGAATATGAGGATGGTAGACACTTGTATGGGGGCAGAGGGAAACAGACCTAACTAAAGTGGTGGTTGTCTTCAGGAATAAATACTGCATTTCAGGAATTCTAGTCCCTATGTGTGGATCTAGGCTGAATGGGTGCCTTTTCAGTTACCGCCTCTCCCCCGCACAGACACGAGGTGGCGCTCTCCCTTTGCAGTCCTTGGAGTCGGAGCGGGTCTCCTAAAAAGCCGCGCCGGCTTCCTGGCCCGAGAGAATTGCATTCAGTGAAGCGCGGAAGCCCAATGGCGCCTTGCTCGGGTCGCACCCTGTGGCTGAACTGAGGCCAATTCCTAGCGACACCGAAGGACGCGGGGCGGCGGTGGGGGCTGGAAGGGGCCTTCCACTCACCCCAGCCGCAGGACCCCTGCTGCAGCTCGGAGCACGCGCAGCGATGCAAATAACACATTCGAGGAGAGCAGAGGAGGTGGCTAGCCGCAGCTTGGACAGTTGGAATGTCGCAGGGACCACCTTGCAAATAACAGTCCTTCTGTAGGGATTCTCAGCTGGGCATGATGGAGGCAAATTTGGAAACCTAAGAGTACTATTTGCTTTCCTCTCTCTTTGCTCCATCGCCAGCCTTTGGTGGTGGTGAAATATTCTTTTCAGTTTTCCAAGGCAAGAAAGTATTTTCTCACAAAATAGGGTTCTGCTGAATTTTCAGTTTCCACCCACCTGCCCACTAACATCTGTAAAGAATCGGGCATGGATGGTGGGGACTATGGGTCAAAAATAAGTAAAGGTGTTGACTTTTCTAGAGGCCCCACGCAGCAGGTGAGCTCGCGGGACCGAGTCTCCGGAGAGCCAGCGCGGGGCCCTGGTGGCCTTCTGTTCTTCACATCTCAGGGTAGAGCCTCTCAAAGAGTGGCCTGCAAAGATCTGAACCACCAGCGGGTGTGAAAATTGCAGAGTCCCTGGTCTCACCTCAGGCTCCTTGAACCAGAATCTCTGTGGGTGGGGAAACGGCAAGTTATGAGGTACAACCACACGAAATTGCCTACATTCGTCCTTTTGTAACCTACAAAAATGTCCATTTTGATACCTCCAGCTGATTCCCCTGCACCTTAAAGTCTGAGCATCGCTGCTTTGGCGTTTTAGAGCCCTTGGACTTGTTCACAAGAGGAAGAGGGAGAAGAAGAGGCTCGAAGGCGGCCCTCATAGTGGATACCTCTTTCACTCGGAGCGCAGGGTCTTTGACGCGGGAAGGCAAGGTCTGTCTTTTGGAAATGGGGAAGTGGGCACACAGCACCTGAAAATAGGAGGACTCGAGACCTCCCAAAGCTAGCAAGGGGCCTGGTTTGGGAGCTTGCACTAGCTTCTGCCCCAGTGGAAGGGAAAAAGCCCGGTTCGCTCTCGGCGCACCACAGCCGGCTGCGGCGCGCACCTGGGGGTACCGCCAGGTTCAGGGTAGGCGAGCGCGCGGGCGGCACGGGCTGGCTTCTCCACATCTCTGGTAGGGCGGGGACGGGGGAGAGGAGGAGGAGAGAACGTGGGGGGCGTTATGGGTTTAGGCCTGCCTCCCACCTCCCTACCTCCCGCCCCCGCGGCCACCCTCCGCTCTATAATTGGCTGCCGGCGGGCCTTCCTTTCTTCTTATCTGATCCTGGGCGCCCAGCTGCAGAGGCGGAGGCAGCTCCAGGAGGCTGGGAGTGGAAGCGCAGCGGGAGAAGGAGAGGGAGGGAGAGAGAGAGAGAGAGGCTAATTAAAAAAGGGTACTCTGAGGGAAGACAGCAAGGGCGGTGCGCCGCCAAGGACCAACTCGCGGCGGAGCTTCGATCTTCCGTAGCCGCGGAGAGCTCCCAACCTGGGCTGGAACCTTGCCCAGCACAGGTCAGTTCGTCTTTCTCTGCTCTTTTTCGGCTCGGCTTCGAAGTCCATGCATGAACAAGGAAAAGGGGAGACAGCGAGCCACCTGCAGATGCAATGCAGTTCCATGGACTTTCTTTTCACGCGCGCGCCCAGGATGGCCTGGGGACCTTTGGAATGGGATGGGATGGGACGGGTGCACCTGGATGCCTTTTCGCGGGGCTCACGGTGCAGGGAGATTAGAGGCATTGGGTGATGAGAGCGCAGAAGTATTGGAAATACCATGTGCTGCTCCGGGAAGCTTTTCCTAGTGTTTGGGTGACGTGAGCATGTGGTGGGAAGAAGCTGCGTTTGGCTGCGGGACAGTGGCGGCTCCAGCATTTCCATATAAGAAGGGGCTTAACAAAGGCGGTAATTTGGGTGGGATCCGTCTTGAAGGGCTGTGTGTCCATAAAGAACACGCAGTTTTTATTTAGCTTGTGTTTGTGCTAGCTTGGGAGAGCTGCTGATGGAGATCACAGGCGATGAAACTCACCCAGTCACCTGTTGGCACTTCTACAGATTTGGGTAGCTGAGGACCAGGCGCTGGACGCAAAGGGAAACAGCTAGGCAGAGCGCGATGATGGAGGATGGCGACGGTAGGCGCTCCTCCACCTCTCTGCGCCGGGAAGCTGGGATGCTTCGTGCGTTTTGCTTTGGTGCCAGAAGCCAGGAGGTTGCAGTTTTGAGAGAGGCACCGCCAGGTTGTAATGTTGGAGAATCCTCTCCGCTTTAGCTTGCCGACCTCTCACTTGCCCCCTTTTATCTCTCTGACACCCCCCGCACCCCGTGTCCCCTCAAGCCTCCTTTTACATAGCGCCTGGGCGGATAGGCATCCGGGGCAGCTGGGCTTTGGCACACGGAGCCTTTACAGTGGCCTCAGTCCCAGGGCAGAGCCTGGAGGCCGCCGGCAGGTCCAGGACCATAGGCGCTCAGATCTTGGTGCTGGGTTCCTGCGTCCTCTGTGGCTCAGGGTTGCTCTGCTAAGGACCAGGAGGGTTTTGGACCTGCCCTTACGGAAAGTGTCCAAATGAAGCTTGTATGCAGCTCTCACACGGGCTAGGATTTTCCCCCAAGCATTGCTTCTGGAGCTGCTGCTGAGAGCCTCATTACTTCTGCAAGTTCTGGAGAGTCCTCTGTTGACAGCAACTGAAGGGGGTGGGAGTGGGGGCAGGAACAAGAGAAAGATGGGAGTAAGTCTTTGGTGGCTGTGGAGAGGAGAGCAGAAATGAAAATGGATTTTCCTGAAACTCCCCTGTTAAAGGCCTCGGGGCCCTTCCTTTACTGAGGGACAGGGAGGGTAGTTTTTATAATACTTGCAGTAGGTGATGGGCTCTATTGAAATCCAGCAAACAGGCTTTAAGCTGGATGCAATGAAGGACCTGGTGTTCTGTTTCTGACAGCGTGGTCCAGTCTGCATGTAGAGAACTCACTGGTAAATTTAGAATGAGTGAAGGAATAAATGAATGAATGAGCAGCATGTGGATATTTGGTTTTTCAGAAGAGTAACTTGGATTCCTCTGAACTCAAGTGCTTCACTATTATAAGGTAAACTTCAGGATAGTTTTGTTTACTTGTTTTTTAAACAGCTTTATTGAGATATAATTCATATACCTCTCAACCCATTTAAAGTGTACAGTTCAACGATTTTTAGTGTTTTCACAGAGTAGAGTAAATCCACAATTTTATAATATTTTAGCACCCCCAAAAGAAATCCTGTACCTATTAGCAGTAACTCCCCATTTCTCCCTAACCTGCTGCCCTGTCTGTATGGATTTGCCTATTTTGGACATTTCATATAAATGGAAGTATACAATATGTGGTCCTTTGTGACTGCTTCTTTTACCTAGCAAAAGAACCTATTTTCAAGGTTCATGCATGATGTACAGGCTATCTTTCTTACTCTCTCAGTAAATACTGGGTATCCATCCCCTCCTTCTCCCTGGGGAACCCTGAGCCAGGATAGACCTGAACCTCCACTGCAGCCCTGACCTCCTGTGGGTCCCTTTGAAAGGACAGGCGCCCCACTGGTAAGGCCTCTTAGTAATTCCCTGGGAAGTATTCCTTGGAACCCATCAGGATTCCTGGAGCAGTTTTGGATGGATCCCAGCCTTCAAGATTGATGGGAGGAGCCTCTTGGCACTTATCCTGCTGTGAACCGTCCAGCTGAGGATTTCAGAGAACTCTTGGGGCCCTCCACGCATGTCTTGATTTTTCAGAATCAGCCAGGGCTGGTCTTAAAAATGGGCCGAACAAATCGATCCGATTTGAGGGGCTCTAGGGAAAGCCCCTAGCTCATTAAGAAGACCTCTTGGGGAGTCGTCGTTTCAATCTTAAATATTTCCTAGTGTTGCACAGTAAAACACAAATGTCTTTTGCCCATTTTCAGTTGACAGCCTTTGCAGTGATATGACTGTAAAGCCACATTTGCAGTCACTTTTATCTAAACCCAGCCAAATGACTGCTGTTTTCCTGGCCTGTCTAGTGTAACCTAAGATCCCTTTAAAGGACAAGAGCCTTCCTGAATTGCTGCATGATGGACTGGTGCTGTTTGAGCACCACTGAGCTAACAAATTATCTGGGATTATGATAGTCCATTGAGAACAAAGTTGTTGGTAAACGAGGCACTAGTTGATTCCCCCAGGGAACTGACAGTGGAGTGGAGGGAGAAAGTTTAAAGGAAAGTGATAAAAATAAACTTTCTTCTTGGCAGATTTGCCCCTAGATAGTGCTGGCTGTTAGGAAAATAATCATTCTTCTTGACTCCTTCTGTGAGTAAATAAAAAATGGCGGGGATCCAGTTACTTTTCTGTATACAGCAAACTTTTGTTGTAGACCAAACTGCATCCTGTTCCTGTGACGTGTGTGTGTGTGTGTCTGTGTGTGTTGGAAATGTTGGTGTATTTTTTAAGTACTTACTGGGCATCTGCCTTTTTCTCTTTTAGAAACACACTTAAGTCTCCCAATTACTTGGGGGAAGCAAATAATATTCCTCCTTTAGCGATCACTGAGCTTCAAGGATAAAAAGTACCTTGTATAGGCTCACAAAGCCAGCAAGTGACAGAAATATGATTAAGAAAAGTTTATATGGGGCCAGGTGCAGTGTGGCTCATGCCTGTAATCCCAGCATTTTGGGAGACCAAGGTGGGTGCATCACCTGAGGTCAGGAGTTCAAGACCAGCGTGGCCAACATGGCGAAACCCCATTTCTACTAAAAATATAAAGATTAGCTGGGCGTGGTCGTGGGCACCTGTAATCCCAGCTACTTGGCAGGCTGAGGCGGGCATTGAGAAATAAAAGAGCGTCTATGAGAAGTTCTGAGCATTCTTTAAGTCAAAGTTTAGAGCCTAGACTCCCCATTTCCTCCAGGTGATTTTTTTGTTAGTGGTCTTGTTGCACTTTTCTCTCTATGGGCCTTTGTCGGAGCTACCCTGAAAGGTGTCCCTGTGAATTTTAGGGAGCAATGTTTTCCCTCATTTCTCCTAGAAATTATCTGAGTTGCTTACAAAAATTGGTCCAGAGGTAGGTTGCACTTTGCTAAGTCCATTGCAATGTCTTAGGGTGTGTCTTTATCTAGGAGCAGTCAGAAGGCCCTTTATTGGATAAAGATCTATTCCTAGGTGGTCTTTTGTCTCTGGCTTTTGCAAAGAGGAGCACATTTAATTGATGTCTAAAAGTGATACTTTGCTGCAGGTTGTTCGCTTCTGTTCTTCCTTCACTTCCCGGCCCTGCCTCCTGCCATGTGCTGGCACTGTGCTAAGCATTCAAAATACAGTAGGGAATAATATGCTTTGGCAAATGGAAATGCCAGTAGCTAACTACAGGGTCGTGTTCAGTGCTACAGAATGGAAAATAAAGATTACTACCACAGGAAACAGGAAGAGCATCTGACCCCAGACTTGGAAGATCAAGGAAAACTTCCTGAAGGAAAGGATGTCTAAATGGAGATGTAAAGCTACCCTTTATACTGATTACAGATGTACATTGTAGTTAAAAACAATCTCCCATTTCTTTGACAGATGAACTATATCAGTGTTTGAAAAAAATGAAGAGAGAAAAAAAGCCAGGTGAAGAACATTCCTGTGTCAAGGAGCTGTCATTCCAATTTGCCATATTTTTGGAATGGCTCTACCTTCTATCATTTAGAACATACAGCATCGGTTTAATATTGTTTGAGCAGCTGTATAACTGAGGCTAATTTTCAGTCAAATTCCTTGCATTTGAGTGATTCACAGGGGTGCTGCTAACCTAATAGAGTTTTTCTGTAAATTAGAAAAAGGTAGCCCCTCTCTGCAAACCTATGCCATTGGGAGAAGAAAACAGTTCTGTTTTCTCTGGGTAACACAGCTTTGCACTGGGGCACATAACTTGGAAGCAGAGTGTCTGCCAATTTCAAGTGCCATTGACCCTATGCCAAGTGTAAATTGTTTAGTTCATTAACTGCAAGCTGTACACACATCAGCCTTGATCATTCAGTCATCAACTATTAAGTCAATCAATATTTACCGATTGCCTATGTGTGTTGAACTTTTTTGAATATAGGTTAAACTACCCATCTAGATGTCTGGTAGTACCGAAGATCCAGAAGTTTAAAACAGTGAGTGAGGCCATAAACTAGCTGGAGAATCTCAATAAGATGAGGGACAGATGCAGTTCATTGGAGGCCTGGTTGGTGAAGGATCAAGTTTGGTGCTACTGCTGGTTTGTGCCCATCCACAAACTGTTACCTGCCTCTGATAAGACAAAAACTACACGATAATGTAAATCAAATATGGCAATAAGCACACTGTTCACTAAGCGCACTGTTAGTTCAACTGAGATTATTATTATTTTTTCATAGCAAGGCTTTTCTGATGAAGGAAGCAAAACAATACATAGACTTGCATGTTGGCATAAGCTCCTTATCTCATTGAGGACCAGTAACAGTTCATAGACGAGCTACTTTGAGTAGCACCAGTCTAGGCAACATTGACCCACATATGGCCGGAGAGGTCATCTTGGATCCTTTCTGCCTTTATACTATTTTCTTTTCTCTCTTTTCACCTTAGTTTTTCTTTCTTTCCTCTGCCTCCTCATCTTCTTCCTCTTCACCAATTTCCTTTTCTTCTTCCTTCCCTTATTCCTACTTTACTGTTGCTTTCCCCTTCCATTTGTTATTTCTCTCTTAAACAAAAATCACTGTGAATTTTATTCAGCTTTTGTCTTTTAAAAGCAAAATAAAAAAAGCCTAAAGTGTACAAGGTAAGAAATAAAATGGAAACAATCACTAACTGGGAGAAAATTAAAAGAATTGAATGGTAATTAAAATAAATATATGCCAATAAATTAGAAAGCCTGGATGAAATGGAATTTTTTTTTTCAACTTTTATTTTAGTTTGGGAATACAAGAACAGGTTTGTGACACAGGTATATGTGTAATGCTGAAGTTTAGGGTATGAATGATCCCGTCACCCAGGTAGTGAGCATAGTACCCAAAAGGTAGTTCTTCAACCCTCACCCCTTTTTTTTCTTTCCCTCACAATTAGTCCCCACTGTCTGTTTTCTTATCTTTATGTCCATGTGTACCGTTTAGCTCCTACTTATAAGTGAGAATATGTGGTACTTGGTTTTCTGTTCCTCTGTTAATTCACTTAGGATAATGGCCTCCACCTGCATCCATGTTGCTGCAAAGGACATGATTTTGTTCTTTGTTATCGCTGTGTAGTATTCCATGGTGTGTATGTACCACATTTTCTTTATCCGATCCACCGTTGATGGGCATCTAGGCTGATTTCATGTCTTTGTTATTGTGTATAGTGCTGTGATGAACATACAAGTGCATGTGTCTTTTTGGTAGAATTATTTATATTCCCTCGGGTATATATCTGTTAGTGGAATTACTGAGTTGAACGGTAGTTTTTTCAGTTCTTTGTGAAATCTCCAAACTGCTTTCCACAGTGGCTGAACTAATTTACATTCCTACCAACAGTGTATAAGCATTCCCTTTTCTCTGCAAATCTGTTTTTTTTTTTTTTTCTTTTAATGATAGGCATTCTGATTGGTGTGAGATGGTATCTCATTGTGGTTTTGATTTGCATCTTTCTGATGATTAGCAATGTGGAGCATTTTTCCATGTTTGTTGGCTGCTTGTGTATCTTCTTTTGAGAAATATCTGCTCATGCCCTTTGCCTACTTTTTTAATGGGGTTATTTGTTTTTTGCTTGTTGAATAATTTAAGTTCATTATAGATTCTGGATATTAGACTTTTGTTGGATCCATACTTTGCAAACACTTTCTCCCATTCTGTAGATTGTCTGTTTACTCTCTTGATAGTTTCTTTTGCTGTGCAGAAGCTCTTTAGTTTAATTAGATTTCACTTGTCAGTTTTTGTTTCTGTTGCAGTTGCTTTTGAGGACTTAGTCATAAATTCATTGCCAAAGCCCATGTCTGGAATGGTATTTGCTAGGTTTTCTTCCTTTTTTTTCTTTTTCTTTTTCTTTTTTTTTTGAGATGGAGTCTCGCTCTGTCACCCAGGCTGGAGTGCAGTGGCACAATCTCGGCTCGCTGCAAGCTCTACCTCCTGGGTTCAGGCGATTTTCCTGCCCCAGCCTCCCTAGTAGCTAGGATTACAGGCACATGCCACCAAGCCCGGCTAATTTTTTGTATTTTTAGTAGAGACGAGGTTTCACTGTGTTAGCCAGGATGGTCTCGATCTCCTGACCTCATGATCCAACTGCCTCGGCCTCCCAAAGTGCTGGGATTACAGGCGTGAGCCACCATGCCCGGCGGGTATTTGCTAGGTTTTCTTCTAGGATTTTTTATAATGTTAGGTCTTACATTTAAGTCTTTAACCTATCTTGAGTTAATTTTCATATATGGTGAAAGGTAGGGGTCCCATTTCATTCTTCTGCATACAGCTAGCCAGCTAGTCCAACACCATTTATTGAAAAGGGAGTCCTTTCCCCATTGCTTGTTTTTGTTGACATTGTTGAAGATCAGGTGGTTGTAGATGTATGACTTTATTTCTGTGTTTTCTAACCTGTTCAGTTGTCTGTGTGTTTGTTTTTGTACCAGTACCATGCTTTTTTGGTTACTGTAGCCTTGTAGTATAGTTTGAAGTTGGATAATTTGATGCCTCCAGTTTTGTTCTTTTTGCTTAGAATTGCTTTGGCTATTGAGTCTCTTTTTCGGTTTTGTTTAGAATTTTTTTTTCTATTTCTGTGAAAAATGATGTTGGTAGTTTGATAGGAATAACATTGAACCTGGATATTGTTTTAGGTAGTATTCTTTGTTTTCTCTTTGAAACAGAGTCTTGTTCTGTCGCCCAGGCTGTGTTTTGGGCAGTATTCTTATTTTAATGATCTGTAATTAGTTATTTCTAAACAAAGTACAGATTACTGAAGTTGATTTTTTATTATACAGGAATTATGAATAAAACATTAGGCACAAACATGTTGAAAAAATTGTTAAAAAGTAACCTCTCCAAGAGTACTGAACTCTCCCCATGGTTTTGCAGTTGAATGCCAATGAAAATGTAAAAAATCAAGAATACTGTGCTATTATAACTGTTCCAAAGTACAGTATAGAGAAAGAAGAAAAAATTCAAAGTTATTTTTTATAAAACCAGAAAAAATAATACTGATATCAAACCTCGACACAGCATAATAAAAAAGAAAAGCTACAGACTAATTTCACTAATATTGATGTACTTATTGATATGAATAGCATATTGGTAAATAGAACCCAAAACAATAATTCACAATGATCAAGTATGGCTCAAATTTTACAGGTAAGTTTAGTATTAGAAAATAGATTAATATAATTGTCATATTAAAAGTTAAAAGATAAAAGTTAGGTGATCTTCTTCATAGCTACTACAATAATTTAACGTTTTATTTCAGATTAATAGCTCAGTAAAGTTTACACAGATGGAAATTTACTAAACACGATACATTTATGTCAGTATATATGTGTTTGTCTTCTCTAACAGTCTGTCTAGCCATGTGTCTTCAAAACCAAAGTCATGCCAAAGAAGCATTCCTATTAAAAATAAGAACAAGACAAAATTTCCAGGATAAATATTCTGGAGATAGTAACCAAAGCAATAAGAAAAGGGAAAGAAATGAAAAACATAAAATTTGGAAGGTAAGAAGAAATAGATCATCTACAGAAAAAATTAAGGAAATCAATTATTACAAGCTTTAAGAGTCTGAAAAAATGTTAAACTATTCAAGGTAGGTTACAAAATTAATATAAAAATAAAATTGCTTTACTATAATTAAGACACAACTTTTTTAAAAGTGATTAAGAAAAATCCACTAACACAGGAAATAAAACATATATGTATATAATATGTAGAAATAAACTCAAAATGTCAAATTTATATGACTCTTTAAAGTGCTCATGAAGAAATGAAGATGACTGACTTGAATAAACAAAGAATATATTCTTTTTTGATATAAAGATGGACTATTATATAAAAAAGGTCAATCTACCTAAATCAGTCTACTAATTTAACATCCCAATTTGAGTAGTTTTGGTACCTAGTCAAAAATAATCAGAAAGAAAACTTAAAAGAAAATATTAAAACATATTGTAAAGTTTTGATACTTACAATTACTTAATAGTCACACATAAATAGAAAATCGATAGATGTGAAAATAAAATATAGCATTACTAACCTGCGAACAAAAGGTAAATTATTCTATAAGTGGTATGGGACTAATTGGATGGACGTGGAGAATAAAAGTTAAAACTTTTCCATGTACATCACAATAAGTTTTAGATGATCAAGGATTTCAATTTAAAAATTGAAAATGTTATAATACTAAAAGAAAATACAGGAAAATGCTATAATTCCAAAGGAGAAATGCAAAGGTTCATATGCATGTCATAAACCATAGGAGATAAAAAACAAAAAAATAAATATTGGGCAACATATTTTATTATATATGATGGAAAAGGAGCCACATATTAAATGCAAAATTTCTTATAAAAGATGGACGCTCCTAGCTGGGTGTGGTGGCTTATGCTTGTAATCCCAGCACTTTCAGAGGCCGAGGAAGTCAGATCACTTGAGGGAAGGAGTTCGAGACCAACCTGTCCAACATGGTGAAACCCTGTGTCTACTAAAAATACAAAAAACAGCTGGGTGTGGTGGTGCCTGTAATCCCAGCTATTTGGAAGGCTGAGGCATGAGAATCGCTTGAACCTGGGAGGTGGAAATTGCAGTAAGCCAAGACTGTACCACTGCACTCCAGCCTGGGTGACAGAGTAAGTGAGACTCTGTCAAAAAAAAAAAAAAAAAAAAGAACAATCCTATAGAAAAATGACCAAGGATATGCCAGAGAGTTCACCGAACAAAAGACGTCTTAAGTAAATGAAAGATGTGCACGGAGATGTTGTATGTTGAACTACAATTTTTTCACACATGAAAGAATATGCAACTATCAGAGCCAATGAGTTTATGGAAAAATAGACACATACACTTTTGGTGGTATATAAACTGGCATAATCTCTTTGGAGATCAATTTGACAGTATCCATTAATACTTTTTTTCTTTTTGAGACAAGGTCTCACTCTGTTGTCCAGGTTGGAGTGCAGTAGCACAATCTTGGCTCACTGCAACCTCCACCTCCCAGGTTCAACTGATTCTCCCACCTCAGCCTCCCAAATAGCTGGGATTACAGAAGCGCACCACCACAGCCTGTCTAATTTTTCTATTTTTAGTAGAAATGGGGTTTCACCATGTTGGTCAGGCTGGTCTCGAACTGCCAACCTCAGGTGATCTGCCTGCCTTGTCCTCCCAAAGTGCTGGGATTACAGATGTGAGCCACCGTGCCCAACCCGTTAATACTTTTTAAAAGGAATAAACATACCTTATGACCAGCAATTTCACTTTTAGCAAACTGTCTTAGAGAATATTTGTCTGTGACTTTTTTGAGATTTTTATTAAAATTGCTTTGTATCTATAGATTATCTTAAGAACATTCTAACAGAATTTTTTTTTAATCCATGAACATGGTGCACTGCTCTATTTAGGCTTTCTTTCATTTCTATCAGTAATATACTTTTGTATTTTTGTATTCTGAAGAGTATAGAGTCCTTGCATGTCATATTAATTTCTAACTATTTTATGTTTTTGATGTCACGGTAAATAAATTTAAAATTTTTTTCTTTTATTTATTTTCTGCTATTATATAAGAATACAATTGATTTTTGCCTACTGATCTTGTCTGTCAGTCTTTGTAAATTATGAGTTGAAGTAGGGTTTTGTTTTTGGTAGATTCCTTAGCATTTACTGGAAACAATCATGTTGATTGTGAATACAGTCAGTTTACTTTTTCCTTCCCATTCTTTCTGCCTTTTATTTCTTTTTCTTGTGTGATTGCACTGACTAGGACCTCTAGTACAATGTTGAGTGGAACTAGTAATAGTTAACATCCCTATTTTATTCTTGATCTTAGGGGAAAAGCATTCAATATTTTACCATTCAGTGTGATACTAGCTATGGGGTTTTCACTGATGCCCTTTATTAGATTGAAGAAGTTCCTTTCTATTTTTAGTTTGCTGAGTTTCTTTAAAATTCTGAATGTGTACTGAATTTTCTGAAATACTTTTTGTCCTTCTATTTAGATTACACACACACACACACACACACACACCCCACACACACAATACATATATATGTATAAAATCTCATGCTAAATGATTAGTGGATATTATCTTGATGGTTAGCCTTTTTCTCCCTGAGGGAAGAAACATACTAAACATGCTAAATGATTTAAAAATATTAAACCAATATTACATTCTTGTAGTAAACTCTACTTGGTCATTATTATTATTATTTTTATACATTGTTAAATGCTATTTGATACTATTTTGTGAAAGATTTTTGTATCTATGTTCATGAGGGTTATTCTGTGATTTTTATTTTTTGTGATGCTGTCTAGTTGTGATAAAAAGGTTATGTTAGTGCTGGGTGTGGTGGTTCATGCCTGTAATCCCAGCACTTTGAGAAGCTGAGGTGGGCAGATCACTTGAGGCCAGGAGTTCAAGACCAGCCTGGGCAACATGGTGAAACTCCATCTCTACCAAAAATGCAAAAATTAACCATGTGTGGTGGCATGCGCCTATAGTCCCAGCCCTTCGGGAGGCTGAAACAGGAGAATTGCTTGAACCCAGGAGGTGGAGGTTGCAGTGAGCCAAGATTGTGCCACTGCACTCCAGCCTGTGTGACAGCGAGAGTCTGTCTCAAAAAAAAAAAAAGGTTATGCTAGCCTTCACCGGTGCTTTCAGAAAGAGTTTGTGTAGAATTGGTATTATATTTTCCTTAAATATTTCATAGAATTCACTAGTGAAGCCATCTGGGACTGTAATTTTCTTTGTGGAAATATTTTTTAATAATAAATTTAATCTCTCTAATAGATACAGGGCTATTTGGGTTTTCTATTTCTTCATGTGTCTGTTTTAACAAGTTGAGTATTTGAATAGTTTATTTCCAAGTAAGCTAAATTGTTGGGAGTATTGGCAAAAGTTATTTGTATTTTCCTTTTAATTGTTTTTAGTATGTGAAGTAGGCAGTTATATCTTCTGTTATTCCTGGTATTGTTAATTGTATTTCAATCTTTGTTCCTTGACCACACTTCCTAAAGGTTTTAAAAGTTTATTAATGGTTTCAAAGAAGCAAATATTGGTTTTGTTAATTTCTACTAATGTTTTCCATTTCTTTAGTATTTGCTTTTATCTTTATTAATCATTTCCTTCAACTTAATTTGGATTCAGTTTGCTCTTCTTTTTCTAGCTTCTTTAGGTAAAAGTTAGATCATTGATTTTAAATCTTTCTTTTTTTTTATGTAAGCATTTAAACCTATAAGTTTATCTCTAATTCTTTAGCTGCATTCCACAAATTTTCACAAATTGTACCTTTATTTTCATTCCCTTTCAAACATTTAAAAATTTCCATTGTGATTTCACCTTTGACCCGTTGATTATTTAGAAGCATATTGTTTAATTTTCAAATATTTTGAATTTATAAAGATGTTTTATTATTTATTTTTTAAAAAATTAGATGGGGTCTTTCTGTGTTGCTCAGTCTGGTCTCAAACTCCTGGGCTCAAGCCATCTTCACACCTTAACCTCCCAAAATGCTGGGATTATGGGTGTGAGCCACCACACCCAGGCTATTATTCATTTCTAATTTAAATCTGTTGTCAGAAAATATACTCTGTATGTTTTCAATCTTTTGAAATTTACTGAGTTTTATTTTATGGCCCAGAGTATGGCCTATTTTGTTAAATTTTACTGGTACACTTAAAAAATGTACATTTTTGCAGTTGTTGGATGTAATGCTCAATAAATATCAACTACCTGATAAGAGTTGTTCACATCTATATACTGATATATTGTCTAATTGTTCAGCCAGTTCTTGAGGAGTGCTGAAATCTTCAACTTTGCTTATTGCTTATTTCTTTAGTCTTATTAGTTTTTACTTTATGTATTTTGAAACTCCATTATTAAATTTATACACATTGATGATTAATTTTTCCTAATTAAGTGATCTTTATCATTCTGAAATGTCCAGGATTTGAGGGCAGTTTTATGCAGATTTTGCTCCCCCTGCCCCCACTTTGTGTCTCATTCCATTCTGACATTTCCCTTCTCAATATCTAGTTTCTCTAGTATTCCTGAATTCTGTTGCCTGATGCTTTATGCCAGTAAGACAGCAGCTTTCCCCCTGATTTCTGATCACCATGCCATGCATAGTGGGGAGTTCCCTCAGAGACAAAAAAGCTAACCACCAAACTAATAGTAACAAAACTAGGTCTTCTTTATTCCTAATTTAGAGTTTTTTCCTCCTATGTCATGATGCTAACAGATAAGTGTAATAATTGCTCACTTCCTCCAGTACTTTTTAAGTAGATCTCATTATCTAATCCTGAAAATCAATTTTTTATTATTCTGGATGTGAGGAGGGTAGTATTTCAATAGTGAGAAGAAGTAAGGAGGAATACCCTCAAAGCCAACACACTGGATGATACATTAAGCCTATTTCTTTTGTTGTTGTTTTTTTGGTTTGTTTTTTAATCTACAAAAATGTGTGACCTAGATTATCAATTGACTGTAAAATTCTCTTTCTATAAAGTAGATATTAACATATATATAAAATGTGGAGTGGAGGAAGGCATCCTAAAGATCATTTTATCCAGTTCCCTTGCCCCAAATTCAGGAATCCCTCTGATAACATCTCTTATGGGTAAAACTTAGCTAGTTTCTGCTCCAGAATTTCTAGTGACAGAGAAGTAATGCTTCTAATTGTTAGAGCTGTTACAGAACTCCTGTGAGTTGGGAGCATCGCAACTGATTAGAGTTCTGTTTTCAGAAGCTACACAAAATACTACGGTTTTCTCTTCTACATAAAAGCTCTTCTAATATATGAAAACCTCTGTTATGTGTCTCTGATTCTTATTTTTCTTTGGTATAAAATATGCTTAAATATCACCATTTCTTTCAAGTCTTCTTTGCATAAACTTGTCAACGGTAACTGCTGAGTCTTTTTCTAAGCCTATGAATTACTCAAGTCAAGTTGTCCGTGTCTTCATATGATTGATCGTTTCAAATCTGTATAGAGCTATCATCTGGAGAATGATAAAAATGGCTAGAAATTTATTTTGAAAAGTCTAAACTGGTTCACTCTTGCAAATAACTGTTGCCTCTGTCATTATCTGGATATTCAGTTTTGCCTAAACTTTTTTACCAAGTTAGTCCCACAACCTTAATGTGATAGAAGAGATAAAGGCTTCTTGTTTCTCCTTCCTTTTTTAGCATCTGCTCAAGTAGCAAATTCATTTATTATGATTCCCCTTTCCTTTTTTGTTCTTTCAACATGTTGTGAACATGCTACTAATTAGAAATTTTTGAGAGTTATCTATGTTCTAAGTAAATTAACTAAAATATCACAATCATCTTAAAAGGTAGACATGGCCAAGTGCGGTGGCTCGTGCCTATGATCTTGGCACTGGGAGGCGGAGGTGGGAGGATTGCTGGAGCCCAGGAGTTCAAGACCAGCCTAGGCACCAAAGTGAAATCCTGTCTGTATAAAAAAAAAATTAAAAAAACTTAGCTAAGTGAGATGGCATGTGACTGTAGTCCCAGCTACTCAGGAGGCTGAGGCAAAAGACTCAAGCTACTCTTGAGTCTAGAAGTTTGGAAATGCAGTGGGCCATGTTCATGCCACTGCACTCCAGCCTGGGTGACAGAGAGAGATCCTAAAAAAAACCCAAATCAAAATAACAACAACAATAAATTAATGAATTAAAAAAAAAGATAGATATTATCTCACACATTTCATTGATAAAGAGCAGAGAGTGGTTAAACCAGCTAGCCAAGGACCTATAGCAAATTATCACAAGTGGCTTCCTCACTCCCAGTTTTCTATTCATACCACCACCTGTGCTACCTTTCTGTTCTGTTTCATACTTATTTCATTCGATTTTGCAATATGATTGCTGACAATCTTGCTTTTCAAGTAAATTGTAAGTGAGCTCACCTAAGGTTCACTTTTCAATTAATCTCTTTTTTCAATTAACTATAAGTGAGCTACCAAGGGGAAGATGTGGTATGAAGTTTTGTATCTTTCTTATTACCAAGTACAGTGCTTTGGTTATATAGTAGGACTCTTAATAAATGATTGTTGAAATGAACATTTAATACTGTAAATAACAATCTCTCTCAGGGCATGGAGTTGCTGGATATATGGTATATCAAATAACTAACAAGAATTTCGTTTAAGTTTGTGGTTTATTTTTTGTAAGTCAGCAACAATTGAATACAATATTATCCAAGGTTTGTGTGTATATATGTGTATAAATCTTGGCGAGAGAGAGATTGAGTGTGTGTGGTTTACAAAAACGTTAGGATAAATATTTAAGGAATTTTAATAAAATTGGCTGTATGTTAGTCTGGGAATTTTGTGGGTGCCTGTAAGCATTGCTTAATGCTTACGCTTAGGGCCTTTGCTCATTATCAAACTTATCTGGACAAATGAGATTAAATAAAACAAACATATGAGTGGAAGGGCAAATTAGCACTAATGGACCTAGTTTTATGTTACTGATTGTAAAATTATGACAGTGTTTTAAGAGCACTTGCATTAAACATTATCAACTTTCCGTAAATTTGGCTTATACCTTCTGAAGAGAGAACTAAGTAGCCATTTCTAACATGATGTTTTTAAACAACAGCAAAAAATCAAGGCAGAGTTATTTGTTTTGTACAGGCTTTTGGGCAAAGTTTTAACAAATTAGGCTTTGACATTTTGGTAAATGTTAAAATATCTCATGGCATTTTAATAGGATTGGGAATTTTCTTGCCCTTACTTTAGTGTCCAAACGTTTGGGGACTTGGCAGAAAAGCTTGGGAAAACTGAAATTTCACTTCTCCCAATGTGGTATTGCTCATCCTAACTTAAAATAAACAATAACTAAAGAAGAATTTATGCTGGGCACAGTGGCTTATGCCTATAATCCCAGCATTTTGGGAGTCCGAGACGGGGGAGTTGCTTCAGCCCAGGAGTTCGAGACTAGCCTGCACAAGATGGGGAGACCACATTTCTACAAAAAAAATTTTAAAAATTAGCAAGATATGGTGGCACATGCCTATAGCCCAGGTACTTGGAAGGCTGAGGAGGGAGAATCACTTGAGTCCAGCAGATTGAGGTTGTTGTGAGCCATGATCTCACCACTGCAGCCCAGCTTGGGTGACAGAAGCAGACCCTGTCTCAAAAAAAAAAAAAAGAAAAAGAAAAAAAGAATTTTGAAGATAAACTATGGTTACAATGCTTTTTTCCATATAAACAATGCCCAGTTTCCAAAAAAAGTTGCCAAGACTAGCATAGCATTTATTTAGTTAGTTAAAAAGTACATGAGATGCAGAGTAACCTCCAATATTACATGTTAAGTATTGCTTCAGAACACTTGGATGCAGGAACTGCTTTGATGAGAAAAGAGAAAGGCTATTTGATTGTGGCCTTTCACGATAGGAGAAAAAGGTTCTTCTCTCCTATGTTAAAGAGGACCTTTTTCTCCTACATTAAAATAGCATTATGCGATATCTTTTAACATTTTAAATTTAATTTTAATTTTTTTGTAGAGCCAGAGTCTCACTGAGTTGCTCAGGCTGGTCTCAAACTCCTGGGCTCAAGCCATCTTCCTGCCTTGGCCTCCCAAAGTTCTGGGATTACAGGTGTGAGCTACCATACCTGGCCAGGGATATCTAATGTAAGTCTCCTGAACTGAAAAGGAAATTTTTTTTTTT
>NW_016813021.1:607966-641278 GCF_001698545.2 Rhinopithecus bieti | reverse complement strand
TTTTTTTCCTTTCTTTTCTTTGCTTTGTTCTGATTGAAACCTCTGGTTATAATGTTTGGAGAAGAAATCTTAGAATATTTTATTGGAGTTGAGAGAGTGATTCTGCTGCAATCTGTTTCTTTGGGTGTGGTGGACAGCTATCTGTGTGACTGGCAGATTTACTGAATGTTTTGATTTGATAAGGCTGAAGCCTGCTGCCATATCTTTTCAAATTCCCCTGCACTCATGCCTTCTGTCTACAGAAGAGCTGCTTATACTCGTTTGGATAATCCACTAATCTTGTTTTACTTGACTTTGTAGGGTTAGGGTTTTATGTATACCCTGGGGCTTTTCCTCCTATATTTCATCAGCATTTACTAACCATTTTCCTAATGTCTTCTGTGTCCTGACACATTAATCCAGGCTATAATGCTATGTAGATGGTAGTCACTTAATATGTTGACTATTCTTTTAGTATATACACTGAATGTATTGCCTATTCCATTAGGAATTTTAAGGAATTTCCAGTATGTGAATGTGTTAATCTAAGAAAATATTCTTTACTAATTAGCATTTTGGTCGTAGGCTGGTAGGGGAAGATATATTTTGGACCCTAAGCACAAATTAGTACATTCTTTAATTTTTATTGCAGGACCTTAACGTGAATATTTGTATAATGATCAAAGTATATGGGCCTCTCTTTTAGTGGCAACATGAAAGAGTTGTATACTAGACTGTGATTGGATATTTAAAAAAAGCTTAGTTGTCAACATTTTTAAATGAATGGTTGCTTGAAGGAAATATAGTTAATTTATTCCTTTAGATATACCATATTATTTTGAAATAAAACCCAAGTATCAGAGATTTAACTACATGAGTCATATTACTTTGAAAGTTTATAAAACTTTGCTTTGCTGCATTCATCAGAGGCTTTTGCACTTAAAGCTACTACATGAAGGCTGTATGAATCTACCCCACTCATTCCATTCACAGAATTGAATGATTGTGGGAGTTATAGAACCCAACATCCCACTTGATACAGTTTTTCCTTCATACTCTCCAGACTGAACGGATGCAAACAGGATTGTTTTAAAATCTTCAGGCCTAGCTCCAGCCTAAAGCCTGATTGGCATATGCCTTACTAGATTATAGATGTTGTTTCAAAGAACAGACTAGTGCAGTATCTCTCAAAAGAACAGCATCCAGGACTGGGGGAAGTAGCATAATAGCAACTAAAAAATACTTGGGATTGGCCAGGCACGGTGGCTCACGCCTGTAAACCCAGCACTTTGGGAGGCCGAGGCGGGTGGATCACAAGGTCAGGAGTTTGGAACCATCCTGGCCAACATGGTGAAACCCTGTCTCTACTAAAAAAAAAAAAATTAGCCAGACGTGGTGGCACATGTCTGTAATCTCAGCTACTCAGGAGACTGAGGCAGGAGAATTGCTTGAACGCAGGAGGCAGAGGTTGCAGTGGGCGGAGATCGCACCACTGCACTCCAGCCTGGGCAACAGAGCGAGACTCCGTCTCAAAAACCAAAACCAAAAACAAAAAACTTGGAATTTAAATAAGCAATATAGAGTATTTTTTAAAGCATTCAAGGGGATCAGAGTCTCCAAGCTTGGTAACCTAAGAGATAGCTTGTACTCTGCTAGGTATAATCCCTGTCATGGTGGGAATTTTATCCGGACATTCCATTATCAAAGATCTTGAAATGGTAATAGTATGGAGACACTAGATAAATGTAATGTGACTTAAAATATCATTGTAATAATAATTTTTAAAACACTCATACTCTTCCATTTAGGGGTAAATGACACCTAGAATAGTATTCTCATTCTTATCCCTCAAGAAGAATTAATATTCTTTTGAGTCCTGTAATCAGTCATACCTAGTTTTGATTTGCAGTTAGGTAACGTCAATTGATGTGTTTTTTTTGTTGCCACTGGAGACATATATCTATAGTAGAGAAAATTATAGGAATTTAAAGCTTAACACATTTTGATAAATGATCAGTATATAACAAAGAGTGTTTGCACTTGATTAGTTTCTTAGGAGTTGGACAGAAACAGTCTTGAGCTGTCTCTCTTGTTGTTCAAGAATATAAAAAACCAGTAGCTCAAATGTAGTATCATTATTAATGGGATCTTATTTAAAGAATGATATGTCATTACTATCTCTATTTGAAAATGGCTTGACCTGAAAGCCAAAGCCATTATGATTACATTAATGCTTTTAAAAAAAGCAATAATTGCCATTAATAGGTAGGACTTATTTCTATATTGCAAAGATAGATTAATACTAGACATATCAAAATAGTTAATTACACTGAGAGATCAAGATGAAAATATGGGCATTCCAATGAATGAATTGTCATAAAGGCAAGGTTCAGCATCCATTCTTGCTTGAAAAAAAATTCTTAGTAAAAAGACAAGAAGTTTTACAAGTTTAACATAACACATCTGAACTCTAATGGTAAAATATTTCAGGCATCCCTAGTAAAATAATTGTTTTTAAACTACTAACCTATACAGTAAGAAAACAACACATTGGTTGCAAACAATGCAGCTGTCAACTTGGAAAATCCAAGAGATTAAACTGAAAAAATATAAAGGTAGCAAGAATTCAGAATGGTGGCCCATTAATATAAAAATCAATGTCTTTTCTATATTAAAAACAAATCTGTCAGATAACAGTGTTGGAAAGAGTCCATTAATAATAGGAACTAAAAAGTTAACTAGAAATATACTTTGGGGTAAGAAAGACCATTTTACCCATGACACTGAATTAGAAACCATAAAGAAAAAGATCAAGTCAGATTTCTGAACTTGTAAAAAAATTCTTAACCCAATAAATGAAATTGTCAGACAAAAAACAAACTGGAAAAATACTAAATATACATGAGTTAAAATAAAGAGTTATTGTAGATCAATAAGAAAATGGGTAAAGGTCATGAACAGGTATTTTGTTTAAAAAATTTAAATAGCCAACAAACACCAAATGTCACATTTTACTGGTTATGAAAAAAATCTGATTAAGATGCTAATCCCATTTTACCTATAAAATCCGAATATACTGAAAACAACCTCTGTGATGGTGGAATTGATGTGACCTGGTACTCATATGAGATGCAGGTGGAAGTGGAAATCAGTGTTATTTTTTGTAGAGCATTGTGTACCTATATTTGAAAAACCTTAAAAACATGCATCTTGGGCTGGGCGTGGTGGCTCAGGCCTGTAATCCCAGCACTTTGGGAGGCCGAAGCGGGTGGATCACCTGAAGTCAAGAGTTCGAGACCAGCATGGGCAACATGGTGAAACCCCGTCTCTACTAAAAATGCAAAAGTCAGCTGGGCATAATGGCACATGCCTGTAATCCCAGCTACTTGGGAGGCTGAGGCAGGAGAATCTCTTGAACCCAGGAGGCAAAGGTTGCAGTGAGCAGAAGCCCTGGGGACAAGAGTGAGACTCTGTCTCAAAACAAACAAACAGTGCATCTTGTTTTGCTTTGCAGTTGCAGAATTGGGAATTTAGCCAAAGTAAATAAATAATATATTAAAAGAGATGTGAATTAGGATGTTCATTGTAGTGTTATATGTATAAAGGAAATTTGGAAACAACCTGTATTTCCAAATAAAGGTAGGTAAAGAAGTTGTGATACCACTATATATATATATATAATATAATATATGATAATATATATATAATATATATATATATATTTGTATAATATAATATATATACTATATATATAATATTATATATAAAAGGGCATTTTACTGTCATCAGAATACACTGTGCACAAGAAAATAATAACAAAGGGTGTTTCTTTATTGTTGTACTTTGTTGTAGTCTTGATTTTCACTATTAAAACTCTTTGTTTTTGTAGAAGACAAAGGTATTTCTAAGTGGAAAGAAGTTGGATGTGAAGCCTGATCTTGTAGACATGTTTTCCTAAGATGCTTCTACCATGTCTGATTACTGCCATGTGGTTACAATCCTGGCTCCTGAACTCACTATGCTTTTGTGGACTTGGGCAACTTCTCTGTGCCTTATTGTCCATCTTGTAATACATAGTAGTAGTACCTACTTCAAACAGTTGCTGTGAGGTTAAGGAATTTAGGCATTTATATGTGTACTTGAGTAATCCTTAATACAGCAGGCTCAATACTTTTATGGTTGAATAAAGTAGATGACTTTTGGTGTGCACATGGGAAAAAATTCTACTCAGTTTCAGTGTCAGAAAAGCTACTGCATTCCTGAAAAATATGTTTTGTTAATCTAAAATTAGGTAGGCTTTAAGCTTATTATGCTTCCTTTTGCTTTAGCTGCAATTCATAATTTGTGAGCCAATTATGGTTACCTTTATCCACTATACAGGACAGATACATTTCTCTGTGCTCATTTAACTCATTACTTTTTGTTTTATGCACGCAAAAATTTCCCGCTTAATTAGGGTTCGGCTGAAAATCAAATATATGGACACTGCAGTTAAATTTTAATTTTAGATTAAAAATTATTTTTTAATAGCATTTTTCACTATTCGGCTAGAAACATACTAATGGTTAAAAATTAATTTGGCTGTTTATCTCAAATTAATTTACCTATTGTCGCTGTATTTTATATGTTAAAGTTTGGCATTAATTAATTATCTATGCCATTATGTTGCATTTCATTATTTAGTTGCTTCCCAGATGGCGCTTTGTGGGATGATATTTGGGAAATGAATCGAATGAATACATAAATGAAATGATTAAAAAATATGCACTGGGTAGAAGGAAACTTTGGAGAGTATTTTCTTAATCTCTGAGGGAAAGACTTCAGAATTTCTCGCTCTGTAACGACGCTATTAAATAGAATTATAATCTATATTCTGTAGATGCGCTTTAAACTTTTAAAGTAATACCAAACATTCATTGTTTTTCACCCTCCATTTCTGCCTCTCTCCCTTTCTCCCTCCTTCTTTCCTTTCCCTTTCTTTCCTTTCTTTTTCTAAAAGTTTTTTAATGTTAAAATTTTTATTATTAATTATTATGGATATATAATAATTATACCCTTTCTTTTTTTCTTCTTCGTTTTCTTGTCTTCCATTTATCTTCCTTTCTCTCTTTTGCTTGTAGCTCTTCTTTCATTGATATCCCAATGGAAATGAACAATTTGGAAGAGTTTTATATTCACTTATGTTAGGAAAAAGAAGAACTATGAGAAAAGATGAAAGGATTGGGGGTTATTCAACCCAATGAAGGGAAGTCTGAGTACTGCAATCTTTTAATATTAGTACAAAGTGGTTTTTCAAATTCTCTTGGATCACCAGTAGAAAGGTCCTATATATTTCTCCTTTGTAGGCAATATAAGGCAACAGTAGGAGTTTATGTGAACTTTATGTGATAAATATGGGAGGAACACTGGCAAGGACATTGGGATTGATGATAATGCTAATTTCAGGTAAAATTATGAAATTTATCCATTTGGGAAATTCAGTATGCAATTTATGTCCGTAGGGAAGAGTCACAAAGTACATTCTGAAGCTCTCTCCCAAATATTTCAAATCATTCTCTCCATTTACAGCATCTTCTAAAAAGTCTTTTCCTCATCAGTTTGTATTTTAGAGTGAAATGCACGATGCTCTAGGGAATTAATTAACTTCCTGACAATACTAATCCATGTTGGCTTATTTGCCTGTCCTAAATGATTACATATACTTTATTTTCAGCCTTCTCAAAAATGTCCCTGTTCTCTCTGTTTCTAGGTGGCTGCTACACCCCATGTAAAAAGCAGAAAATAAAATGAAGATTTTTCAGTGCAAGATGCGGTACTGGTTGCTTCCACCTTTTTTGGCAATTGTTTACTTCAGCACCATCGTCCAAGGTCAAGGTATTTGAAAACTTTGAGAATCAGTAGGATCTGGGACTCTAGCCTTCTTGTTTCTGATTATCATTCTTATTTTATTTATCCTAACAATATATTGGCTTTTACTGAGTTTTACCAACTGTTTGCCCTGTAGGAATATACACATCTTTGATGAGGATTACAACCTCACCAGCGACTGAGCATAGTGATTTTGGGGCAATTGGTTAAACAGGTCATTCTTTTTTTTTTTTTTGAAAGAGTCTCGCTCTGTCGCCCAGATGCGATCTCGGCTCACTGCAACCTCCTCCTCTCAGGTTCAAGCGATTTTCCTACCTCAGCCTCCCAAGTAGCCGGGACTAGAGGCGTGCACCACCATGCCTGGATAATTTTTGTATTTTTAGTAGAGACAGGGTTTCGCCATATTGGCCAAGCTGCTCTCGAACTCCTGATCTTGTGATCTGCCTGCCTCGGCCTCCCAAAGTGCTGAGATTACAGGTGCAAGTCACCGTGCCCGGCCTATTCTTAAAGTGCTTCTGAAAAGCCTGTGCAAGTTTAACCAGTGAAAGTCAAATTTTTGTGTTACAATATCAGTTATATTAATAACGCTGTATTAATTAAATTGCTTTATGAATAGAGCCCTATTTTTACAGCTCTATTAATAAAGAACTGTAATGTGAGTGTGTATGTATCCTAATCATGTCTTGTCTCTTACATAGTGTACAGGAGATTTCTATCACTTCATACCTGGTCCTTGATTTTGCTCCTTTTCTTAAAAACCGAGCACATAGTCTGAATGTTATAAGGGCCTGACAGAGCCTGCCAATATGCCATTTCAGGCATTCCTAATGATTTCTAGCTTTGTTTTAATTAAACTTAATGTGTGAAATCTACTCTTTGCATTCCTGGGATGGGAACTTTTATTTTATTTATTTATTTATTTATTTTGAGACATTCTCACTTTGTTGCCCAGGCTGGAGTGCAGTGGCACGATCTCGGCTCACTGCAAGCTCCGCCTCCTGGGTTCACGCCATTCTCCTGCCTCAGCCTCCAGAGTAGCTGGGACTACCGGCGCCCTCCACCATGCCCGGCTAATTTTTTGTATTTTTAGTAGAGATGCGGTTTCACTGTGTTAGTCAGGATGGTCTCGATCTCCTGACCTCGTGATCCACCAGCTTGGGCCTCCCGAAGTGCTGGAATTACAGGCGTGAGCCACCGCGCCCGGCGGGAACTTTTATTTTTTATTTCTATTCATTTTATAAAGTAAGTCTAGGGCTGAAAACTACAACCTGTGGGCCAAATCTGGTCCACTGCCTATTTTTATAAATAAAGTCTTATTGGAGGACGTCATGCACATTTGTTTACATATTGTCTGTGGCTACTTTCATGCCACAGTGATAGAATTAAATAGTCATGACAGAGACTATGTGTCCCGCAAAGTCAAAAATATTTATCTGAAAAAAACAAGTGCTAACTTCTGAAGTAAATATGCACCACTGTGCAAAGTGATATTAGACAAACACGGGAATCTACAGAGACTGAAGTGTTGGTGACGAAATGTTATCAGCTGAGCAAGGAAGTGTAAGTGTGATAAAGTGATTTTAGGAATGCTAATGTCTAATGTTTGGCATTGAGGGTTGTAGAAAAAGATCAATGCATGAACCACCACACACTGTTTCCTTAAAGGGAGGCATATCTGTTTGGAAAGGAATGGAACTTGACTTTTTGCATTCACATATTGCTGTTATACACCTGGGGTTAAGGAACTGTATTTCCAACTACTTCATTGAACACACAGCAGGCAGTTTGGTAGACACATTCTGCTTATGTTATTGACGTCGATGAAATAATGATTTCAGCTGTGGCAATTAGGAAATTGTAGGTCACTGATCTTCTAAACTCCAGGATACAAGACATAGATCCTTAGAAACAAAGGGTGGGCAAGTTGCTAAGCCCTCCAGAGTTTCTGTCTCAGTCTAGCATAATTCAGAAGTGGTCATTCATGGAATAACTGATCAAATAATCATATATAGCTCTTATGGGATACTTTCAAGGATGCTGTCTACCGGATGAACATTGTTAGCCAAATTCTGTTTTTTTTTTTTTTTTGAGATGAAGTTTTTCTCTTGTTGCCCAGGCTGGAGTGCAATGGCAAATGGCACAGTCTTGGATCACTGCAACCTCTGCCTCCTGCGTTCAAGTGATTCTCCTGTCCCAGCCTCCCAAGTAGCTGGGATTATAGGCATGCGCCACGAAGCCCAGCTAATTCTGTATTTTTAGTAGAGAGGGGGTTTCACCATGTTGGTCAGGCTAGTCTCGAACTCCTGACCTCAAGTGATCCACCCTGCTTGGCCTCCCAAAGTGCTGGGATTATAGGCGTGAACCACCGTGCCCAGCCACCAAATTCTGTTTTAAGTGAACACTTATGGGGCACATTCTGTGTGTCAAGTTCAAGATACAAAGCTAAATAAGACTTATTTATTTATTTATTATTTGCCTTCAACCAGGTTACCGTCTACTAGGGAGACAGGGCTGTAAGCAAATAAATTGCAATATAAGTTATGTTGGGGGTTAAGTGGGGCAAAGACAAAGACGGAAAGATAGATTGAAGCCAGGTTATGGAACATTTTAAACAACTCTGTTTTTGAGAAAAACATTCTGATAGCAATATTGATGATTCTCATATTTGTGACTCATGGGGGCTTGAGGGATAGGAACAAACAAGGTATGAGAAATCATTAAAATATATTAAATTGTCCATGAAATAGGTGTTGAAGGCTGGAAGTAGGCAATGTGAGTAGAGAGAATGCATCTAAGAATCCTTTAAGGAGTACACGAGATAAAAGTTGTCTTTTGATTAAAAGTGGAGACAGACAAGACAGGGAAATATTGAAGATGAATCGAGTTTCTTGATGGAGACCTGAGCAGATGGGGCCTTTCATCTTGACCCCTGTGTCATTACTGCTTCTATATCTTTGCATTGTAGTTGTTTATTTACCTCAACTCATAAAAGCCAATCGTTCTCCGTTTAGTGTCTGTATCTCTAGTACAGAACAATGTTTCAGTCATAGTAGACATCTGTTGAAGAGTTTAAACAAGTAGAAGACAATGAGTTCAATTTTAGACAAACATATGGAGCTTACGATGTCTGTGGGACATTCAGGTGGAGGTGTCTGGTAGGCAGTTGGTGGTCTGGAGTTTAGGGAAAAAAGGTCAAGGCAGGAGATTATATTTGAATTGTATTTTATTTGGGAATTCACTTACAGGGATTTTTGAAGCCTTAGAAGTACAATTAGGGGGAATATCAAAGTGGAAAGAAGTGAGGATGAAATCAGCCAAACATCAATAGAGTTCAATAGAAGAAAATGACTGATTTAAAGTGTCAAAAAAAAAAAAAAATCCAGCATCAGTTATAAGGAGAGTCAGGGGAATGTAGTGGATGATAAGTGAAGGCTGAAGAAATTTTCAAGAAGGAAGATGGTGGCTGCACCCTGGAGGAAACCTCAATAAGAAAAGCTTTAGAGCTTTGGTAATTAGGAAAATATGTGAGACCTTTGAAAAACCTCATCTTATTCCCACCATGACGCCTCTTATTTACGTGACTGATTTTGAGCAAGGGATAAAGAATATGAATTGCTTTACTGGATTGATTTTCTGCTTTTAAAGCAAATTTACTAGTGAGTTTCTGTGGGTTGGCCAAATTTGTCATTAATTTGCAAAGCCATATAGACATTTTTAGAGAAAAAAAAAAAGTCCGGTGGCTCATGTCTATAATCCCAGCACTTTGGGAGGCTGAGGCAGGTGGATCATGAGGTCAGGAGTTTGAGACCAGTCTGGCCAATATGGTGAAACCCTGTCTCTACTAAAAATACAAAAAAATTAGCCGGGCATGGTGGTGCGTGCCTGTAGTCCCAGCTGCTCAGGAGGCTGAGGCATGAGAATGGCTTGAACCCGGGAGGCGGAGGTTGCAGTGAACTGAGATTGCGCCACTGCACTCCAGCCTGGGCGACAGAGCGAGACTCCATCTCAAAAAAAAAAAAAAAAAAAAAAAAGAAAAAAGAAAAGAAAAGAAAACAAAGTCAGTGTGGTAGGTAGAATAATGTGCCTGCAAAGATGTTGACATATGAATTTTCAGAACTTGTGAATATGTTATATGGCAAGGGGGAATTAAGATGTCAGATTGAATTAAGTTTGTTAATCAGTTGACCTTAAAATAGAGAGGTTAGCCTGGATTATCTGGGTGGGCCCAGTGGAACTGCAAAAAGCTTTAAATATGGAAGAGGGAGACAGGGCAGCCAGTGTCAGCGGCCAGGTGAGAAAAACTTGACTGGGTACTGCTGGCTTTGAAGATGGAAAGAGGCCACGAGTCAAGGAATATGGGAAGCCTCTAGAAGCTAGAAAAGGCAAGACAATGATTGAGTGATTCTCCCCCACAGAAAGAAATTCAGCCCTTCCAACACCATCCTTTTAGCCCAGTGATATTGATTTCAAACTTCTCACCCTTAGAACTGTAAGATAATACATGTCTGTTGTTTTAAACCACTAAGGTTTTGAAATTTATTACAGTAACAATAAAGAATGAATACAGCTAGTATTAAAAGACATACAGGATGGCTCATGTCTGTAATCCCGGCACTTTGGGAGGCCGAGGCGGGTGGATCATGAGGTTAGGAGATGGAGACCATCCTGGCTAACACGGTGAAACCCCGTCTCTACTAGAAATAAAAAAAAAAATTAGCCAGGCGAGGTGGCGGGTGCCTGTGGTCCCAGCTACTCAGGAGGCTGAGGCAGGAGAATGGCGTGAACCCAGGAAGCGGAGCTTGCAGTGAGCCGAGATCATGCCACTGCACTCCAGCCTGGGCTACAGAGTGAGACTCCATCTCAAAAAAAAAAAAAAAAAAAAAAAAAAAAAAAAAAAAAAAATACAGGAAATTAATTCTCGCTCCTTACACTGCTCATCCATTTAGTCTCTCCATGGAATATTTTATGGAAAATGTTCCCTCTCCAGGACCTGTGAACCTACATTGGCTCAAATAACTGTTTTGTTTTGTTTTGTTTTGTTTTTGATACAGAGTCTCACTCTGTCTCCCAGGCTGGAGTGCAGTGACACCATCTCAGCTCATTGCAACCTCTGCCTCCCGGGTTCAAGGATTCTCCTGCCACCACCACACCCGGCTAATTTTTGTATTTTTAGTAGCGACGGGGTTTCACCATATTGGCCAGGCTGGTCTCGAACTCCTAACCTTGTGCTCTGCCCACCTTGGCCTCCCAAAGTGCTGGGATTACAGGCATGAGCCAATGCGCCTGGCCTCAAATAACTGTTTATACCTGGATTATTCCAGCATCTTTTCAAGACAAGTTGTTAAATGAAGTAGAGTACAGAAAAATTAATGTGATGGCTGTAGGAGAAAAATGTGTACAGCAATAACAGAGTGATGGGATCCACACTTTCTTAGAGTTTTACAATAAATATGTACCTGGTTCTAGCGATGTTTGTTTTGGACAGTTACAGGAAGGAGCCACTGAAGGTAAAATAACTGTCATTTAAAAACCTCAACACATGGAAAATTGGAGACTTTGCATAGGGGCTAGCTTTAACTTTATAAAGACCTCTGTGTTCACACGTTGACACATATTTCTTGCTGTTGTTAGTAGCCAAACACATTTAAAAAGTTGAGAATATTTTCCTTACTGCTGTTTTCAGCATCTTTATGATGGATTATGAAATTACAACATATGAGGTTCTAAACCACATTTTAAAAAATCCCCGTAACATATCCTACAGTAAAAGTCTCTCAAGATTTTATTGCTCTGATTTATAAAACATTTAGGCAGCACATTTAAATGAAAAAATGACTAACATAAAAAGCTAAAGTTTTTGTATTTTATTTTATTTTTTGAGCCAGAGTCTTGCTATGTTGCCCAGGCTGGAGTGCAGTCGTGTGATCATGGCCTCCATGTCCTGGGCTCAAGTGATCCTCCTACCTCAGCCTCCTGAGCAGCTGGGACCATAGGTGCATGCGACCACGCTCAACTGATTTTTGTATTTATTTTTTAGAAATGGGGTTTTGCCATGTTGCCCAGGCTGGTTTCAAACTCCTGGGCTCAATGAATCTGTCTGGCCTGGCCTCCCAAAGTGCTGGGTTACAGACGTGAGCCACTGCACCCCGCCAATAATCTAAAAACAATTTTTTTTTTAGATTACTTGGAAAAATAGCCAAATACTTCTCTGCTGTTTAAAAGTCTTTTAAAAATAAATATAATTGGTTGCCCTATCAACTTAGCACCCTAAAATATGTTTTAAAGAGGTAAAACTCTCAGTGTGATTTCATGCTGCATTATCTTTATCAGCCAGAAATTTTTGGTTGCAAATAAAATAAATTTTCTCTGGTCAACTAAGCAAAAATGTATTCACCAGTAGATAATGCAGTAGCTCATATAATTAAAGTAAAAGTAAATAATCAAGCTTTGAAAAGGATAGGAATCTGGGAAACCCTCTGGGATACAGTCTGTAGAAACTAGTGACCATTTTCCTTAGGGCATGTCATTGGAATGACTGGAACTATTTTCCATCCTTGCATCACTGGAGTCAAGTTTCAGATTCTTGGGAGAGTCTGCTTGACCTGGTTTGAGTGATTTTCCCAGCCTTTAGCCAGGGGAGGATGGCTGGCCCCATGCAGTGGGGGGAGGCAGTGTTGTTCCTTGGAAGAAAACCAGGATGCTGTCATATAAGGAAGAGGAGATGCGATTATGGGTAGGGAAGAATACAAGATGTCCATTTCAGTGTCTCTGTGTAAAAACTAGCATTTTAATAAACAAATGTGAATATTTTATTAAAATAAGTATCTTTACGTAGAGGGTCACTTGACAAAACTGTAAGCGTTCAAATTCAGATGAGAAGAAAGGAAGGAAAGAAGGAAGGAAGAAAGGGACAGCCAAAAGTCAACCCTTTAATAAATAGATTATGAAATAGAATTTCCTAAATGCTTGATAACAGTGAGACTTCAGTGGCATGACATAAACATTTCTCTCCTGCCTATGAGCCTCTATGGGAATGGTTGCAGTGGTATTCTTTGAGCTTAAAGAAAATCTTCCTTCGCAAACAAAGCACAGCACAGCACAGCAGAACAAAAATGCCTCTACACTTTCAGTAACAAGCCTAACCCTGCAGTGGAGTGGAAGATAATGGGTAGCCACTCCTCAGTCTTCCCCCTCAGTCTCCCTTTGGGATGATGTTTATGTATTCACAGATCTTATATCAGGCCTAATTTCATGTGCAATCTCATCCTTTACACTTCACCATGCAAAAGATGAGTCTGTTGGTTTCCCCTGGGCTCTTGGTGTGTGCTGGAAATTAAACTTTACACTTGATGTTTGTCTTTTTGAAAAGATTAGGATTTGAACTGACATAAATTTTGAGTCAAGTTCATGCAAGCATTTATAATTATTAATGGAAGTTAAGCATATGTTTAAAAAAAGTACTTCCTTTGTGCTTGCAAACAGAAAAATCATGGGTCTGGTATATACACAAAGTTTTGTTCCATGAGATAAGAGCAATTATTTCTCCATGGCACTTATAGCGTTTCTGTCAATCGTGCTGCCCTTGCTTTGGTTCCAGTCCCAGTGCCTTCTAAAAGGGGGAAAAAAGCTAACTTTGAAATCCACAGGTGTGACCTTAGGTCTCTTTCTTTGTTAACTAGCATTTCTTCTTTCCAATATTTTTTACCCTAAAGGCAAAAACCTAAAGAAAATGTGAACGTTATGTTTAACCAAGATTTCCTTTTAATGACTGTGAGGGTATTTATGCTTCTATAGACAATAGATGTGATCTGTTCATAAAAGGTAATAATGATACTGCTTTTGCCTAGCAGTTGTAATGGGACTGTAGACAGTTTAATCACTTGTAAATTAATAAAAGAGTTGATGGATTTGGTTGTTGCATTTGCTTCAATGGTTTTGCACTTTGTTTTCTTGAACAATTGAATGGAAGCCAATGCCTCTCTTGGTTCTAGAACATCATCCAGATTATCTGAACATGGTCCACATTGCCCTCATTTTCTCCTGGAGATTTAGAAGCCTATCTATTGACTAAGAGATGTTGAGGGCTATACACTCAGATGACATTTAAAGAATAGTAGCATGGATATAAAATTTAAGACTTTTTAACCTAGGAATCCTGAATGTTGTTTGCTGTTTTGAGATGTCAACACACCTGGAGTGCTAATGGAATCATTGACTCTCTTGGAATTTCCTAGATTGAAGCCTCCATCCTATTTGTACTTTTCCACTTGATGGTTCCCAAGGCAGCTTTTTTTCAGCAGCTCATTCATGCAAAAACTTGGACAATGACATTTACTAGTCCACTGACTCGATTTGAGTCAGAAACTTGCATATATTTTGTAACATTTTAAAATTCTTACTTTTAATTTTCTTCCATAAGTAATAAGAATCTATGTATTAATAAATTTTCTTCTCGAGTTGATGACTAAACAAAATAGTAACAGTTTTTCTGTTCATTCAAATGTTAGGTTCAGGCACCTTCCTCTTCCATTTGAAAAAAGTTATTCTTATGACAAATTTATGTATTCTCATTAGCCAGAGAAATGTAGACTATTTCTTCCATTCATGTCACACTGAGAACAGGAAGCTAATGTTTTTATTCTGCATGGCTAGCATCCTCTACTTAGAGACAATAAAGGACAAATAGAAAGAAAATCTATTCTTAAGATTGTGTCTTTCAATGCTTACTGATTTCAGAAGATTTCATCTGATTTCAGTTTGTGGAGTAGTAAATTATTCATTCATCTAGCTCAATGAAGGGTGACTTCTTTTTTTTTTTTTTGAGATGGAGTCTCGCTCTCTCTCATCCAGGCTGGAGTGCAGTAGCCTGATCTCAGCTCCCTGCAGTCTCCACCACCCTGATTCAATTGATTCTCCTGTCTCAGCCTCTCGAGTAGCTGGGACTACAGGCTCTCGAGTAGCTGGGACTACAGGCATGTGCCACCACACCTGGCTAATTTTGTATTTTTAGTGGAGATGGGGTTTCACCATTTTGGTCAGTCTGGTCTCAAACTCCTGACCTCAGGTGATCCACCTGTCTTGGCCTCCCAAAGTGCTGGGATTACAGGCATGAGCCACTGCGCCTGGCCAAGGGTGACTTCTTAATATGAATCATCTTTCAAAGAAACAGTGCATTTCATCTGGGGTCAGAGATTGTCTTTCACCAGTATGTGAACTGGGCAAGTGCCTTAGTTGCACCTTGGTTCCTTTATCTATCAAATTGGAATAGCAATGTATGTTTTGAAGATTAAGTGAGCTTTTAAGCTGAATCATTACATGAAGTAGGGGAAAGGGAACAAATATTTATTGACCCCCTATTATAATGCATTATATTCATGATATCCATTATCCTATTTACAGTTGTCATCTCTCCTTTGCAAAAGGTATCGCCATCAGCTTTTCTAAAAATAAAGAAACTAAGGTTTTGGAAGAAACAATAGCCTGCTCAGGGTTATTAGCTAAGTGGTAGAACTGGGAATGAAACTAACATCCAAATCCCGTGTTCTGCCCCATGCCTATGTAGGAGAAAGTTTGTTTCTTTTCTCTACACCTCGGGTTTTTTTTTTTGTTTTTTGTTTTTTTTTTAAATGGCAGAAGCTGGCTTAAAAGTGATAAAAGCCTTAACTTTTCCATTAAGTTATTAACTTTTCTTTCTAACAAAACTGGAATTTAGAGAGTATATGTAATAATAAAAACCTTCTTAACTTTTTTGAAATACTGGAACATTTGTGTAGTGTTCCAGAAATGTGTTTTGAAGTTTGAATGACCTACACAAAAAGTAATATGGCTCTACTCATTTTTGTAAACTGTCAGAAAAGATAAAATATTCTGGGCTGATTCATGACCATGTGCTTTGTATCTCTCTGACAGATATAAATCAGCTATCCTTGAAAACTGGATCCAAGTTTATAAAACATAATTACCTTTTACTTGGTCCTGAATGCCTTTACAATCATTTTCTCCAATGTTTTTAAATGAATATCTTATTACCATAATATATCCATAATAGCACTCTCAAATTATCATATAATCAATCAAAAATATTGAATTACCAAAGTGAAAACCTAAGGACATACAACAGGTCTCAGTAGAGTAGATTATAGAAGCTCACATGTTTCAAGGAGAAAAATTTATCCTTGTAACATGATGAAAGCATTTTACAAAATTGGCTTCAATTATTAAACTAGACTAGAGTATTACATTCTAACATTTGGTCTTAGTTCTTTGTCATAAGGTCACTACTGTTTGACAAATGGAGATCCCTTGGGTAAGAAACAAATGCCCTTAGGTTTGTGTTATCTTGCAATCTGATCAGCTCATTAATGGGGTTTAAAAAATAATATATATTATGGCCAGGCACGGTGGCTCATGCGTGTAATCCTAGCACTTTGGGAGGCTGAGGCGGGTGGATCATGAGGTCCGGAGTTCAAGACCAGCCTGGCCAAGATGGAAACCCCGTCTCTACTAAAAATACAAGAAAATTAGCTGGGCGTGGTGGCACGTGCCTGTAATCCCAGCTACTTGGGAGGCTGAGGCAGAGAATTGCTTGAGCCCAAGAGGCAGAGGTTGTAGTGAGCTGAGATCCTGCCGTTGCACTCCAGCCTGGGCAATAGAGCGAGACTCAATCTCAAAAAACATATATATATATAATACATATTTTGAGGCTGATGCAGTCTTTTGTTTGTATTTTGGTTATACTACTTTGACTTTATGATTTAACAAATAGAAGCTTAAATGTTACAATGTTTACATCATTTTTGTTTTTCCTTTTCAGTGGCTTCACCCACAAGGTTAAGATATAATGTAATATCTCATGACAGTATACAGATTTCATGGAAGGCTCCAAGAGGGAAATTTGGTGGTTACAAACTTCTTGTGACTCCAGCTTCAGGTAAAAACAATGGACTGTGTTTTGTAGAGCATTAGCAACTTTTCATGCACAGGTAACTAAAAACATGTAGTGCCAAGCATTGTGTTGGGATTATTTGAAAGCTTTTTGTTTTGTTTAATCTTTAGCGTTTAAAATCTTACCATCTAATCAAGGTAATAATGTTGCCCAAAGAGTAAAGAGTGACTCTTGGCTCTAGTTCTTTTTAGACCAAATTATCAGACAGACAATCAACAAGTGTTATTTCCTCTGTTTAGACATAGAAATGAATACTTTGAATTCATTGGAACTTAAATATACAGTGCACCTGAGTGTCCAATAGTTTTGACTAGTTGAATAAACTATGATTAATTAACTCAACAGAATAATATTCAGCATTATACATTAAAATTATAAAGGCTAAGTGGATATTGTGAAAATAAGTGATAAGGCAGGAAAAGCATAAGATGAACACATTTTTTGATCATGAATAGTTATTTAAGGATGCTTTAGATTAAGCATCTTTATTTTAAAGTTGATGCTTAAATGATGCCGAAAGATAGTTCATTATTTAAAGACACTTTAAGTGTCTTTAAAATAATGAAGTATCTTTCAGCCATCATTTTAGTTGAATTTTTCTTTCTCATATTAACGTTTTTATTATATGAATATAATAAGCGTAAAATTAATACAGGGACCATGTAGGGAAAACTGCCCTCTGCTACAATGTTGGTATGAAGATGAAGATGAAGATGAAGATGGGATCAGCAACTGGATTGCTTGAATTCAAAACTTGATTCTGTCACTTATAAGTGGTGTGATTCAGGCAAGTCGATCACTCAGTGCCTCACGTTTCTTCTATACAATGAGCAAACAATATTTGTACCCACCCCATGGAGTTTTCTATGAATTTGCACCTCAAGATCAGCAGCATTGGCATTACCTGAGAGCTTGTTAGAAATGCAGAATACTGGGCTCTACCCTCAACCTCTTCAACCAGCATCTGAATTTTAAGAAGATCCCCAGGTGATTCCTATGCACATTAAATTTGGGAGGTACTGGTTGTGAAGACTAAAATAAATATAAAGCCCTTAGAACAGTGGTGCCATATAGTAAGTGCTCAGTAAATGTTACCTATGATTGTCATAAAGATGCTCTCAGGTCCCATTACTTCTCCAAGGATCCATTTTCGCACAGTACGTAATAAATACTTAATAATACATATTTGTATAATATATATTTATGTAAATATAGTAATTATTTTTTCTTTTTCTTGGTGATAAAGAGGGTTATATGGAGCTAGACTCCTTTCAGTGGTAGACCTTTTCCCAAAAGATACGGGGAAGGAGACAGATGCTGTATTGTTCATTAATGTGGACGTCTTACTCAACACTTGATGGAAACATTCCAAAAAGACAAGCAGATGAAACACCTGGTTTCTTGCTTGCTCACCAAAAGGCCACATCTTTCATTTATTTTTTAATTTTTAAAATTTTTTGAGACAGAGTTTCGCTCTTTCTTGCCCAGGCTGGAATGCAGAGGCGCGATCTCGGCTCACTGCAGCCTCTGCCTCATAGGTTCAAGTGATTCTCCTGTCTCGGCCTCCTGAGTAGCTGGGATTACAGGCACCCACCACTATGCCTGGCTAATTTTTGTATGTTTAGTAGAGATGGGATTTCGCCATGTTGGCCAGACTGGTGTTGAACTCCTGACCTCAGGTGATCCACCTGCCTCAGCCTCCCAAACTGCAGGGATTACAGGTGTGAGCCACCGCACCTGGCCTGACATATCTTTTATTATCTGTAGGCTCATTGCATTTATTTCTGGTTGAACAATGCCAGATGTCCACTTTTCCCATGGTGGCGTACAGAAGTGACTTGCTTATGGAAAACAATATTCTCAAACCTGGTTCAGAGTTTTCATTTTGGAGTATGATTCAATTTTGAAATTTCTTTGATTTTTAAAAATATAGCTTATTTTAAAATAAACTATCATGGGAAATTTAAATTTAAAAGATTCTTGAACATTTATGAGTCTAAAGGTCAAAATACAAGTTACTATTTCTTGGTACCTCTGAGAATCCCCCATGTCTGATCTTGAAAGGTAATTTTTTTCCTTCAGGTGATTGGTAGCTTAACTTTTTCTGATTAATTGCTAATAATACCAAACTATTAAGGACCCCCAAGCAACTGTTACTGAGGAATCATAGAACTGTAAGAGTGACTTGGGTAGCCTCTGAAACAAACCTTCATCTGAATCCTTCAATCCCCTCTTGAAGAGTGCACCCAAAAAGTAGATGTCTAGTTCTTGCTTAGACATCTCCCATGACAAAATAAAAATTGGGAATGTAAGCAAATTATTTCTTCGTGAATGCTAAGTTTATTTTCCACAGCGTCCTTACTGCAGCAATCCAAGATAATCACGCTTGACAATCTGGTATCTATTTGATTAAACATAGTAAACAAAAAGTAATAAATACATTTAGCCACAAAATGTTTATAGCTGTTTCAACACTCTGAGACATAGTCCAACTATTGTTTATGCCTTTCTGAAAGCGCGTTCCATGGTATTCTGTAGGATGCTAATAGCTGTTTTGCAGCTAAATAGTTTAATGGTCAAATAAATTTGGAAATTCTGGTTTAAACAGAGGTTTAAAGCTTTTTTTTTGTTTTTTTTTTTTTCAGGAATCTCAAAGCCTTTAATAAAACAATACACTCCATAACTCTCAAAGAGGGACTGTAATATACAGGGTTTGTTTTTCGAGAAACTTTTTTTAGTGAAACACACATTGTGAAAGATATATTAGGTGCACTTTGCAGTAGATGAGTTTTAAATGACAGAAGTTCCTGAAACCAGATTTAACATGTTGAACATAAACGCATATAAGGAAATGGGTTTTGGCAAGAGAAAGACTCCATTTTGCCCTCCAGTAGTAGGCAGCACAGATAATAGCAGCATCAAATTTCAGAATTAAAAATATTAATTTTATTAGCATATGATTAAATTATAATCTCTATTATGTTTGACTAATTCAGCAAATTTCAGACTTCTCTTGCTGGTACTGCTAGATAGACAGAAGTTTTAAATTGATTTTCCTTTTCTCAGACACAGTAATTGCAGACAAAAATTAGAGAAGAAAAGTAAAATTTGGAATTCTGCATAAAAGTTGAGTATTTAATCATCAGCACTTTCAAGAAAGCCTTAGATGTCAGTCTAATTTGATGGAGAGGTAATGGGATTTTGAAATCTTTTCATGAACCAAGCCAACTTTTAAGTAGCCAGTCAAAGAGTGGTTCCTTCAGCATCCTGAGCCATTTGTGGTCAGATTTAAGATAATTAAATGGCTCATGTTTCAAGGATGCTCTGATTCACTTTAGAGAGGCCGCAGAAAAAAATTCCAGTGTAAATAATTACCTTCGGCCTGCCCATATCTCCCCTTCACATTTTTTTTTTTTTTTTTTTTTTGAGGTGGAGTCTCAGTCTGTCACCCAGGCTGGAGTGCAGTGGCGCGATATCGGCTCACTACAACCTCCGCCTCCTGGGTTCACGCGATTCTCCTGCCTCAGCCTCCTGAATAGCTGGGACTACAGACCAACACCATCATGGCTGGTTAATTTTTTGTGTTTGTAGTAGAGGCAGGGTTTCACCACGTTGGCCACGCTGGTACAAAACCCCTGACCTCAGGTGATCCACCCACCTGGGCCTTCTAAAGTGCTGGGATTACAGGCGTAAGCCTCTGCACCTAGCCTCTCCCTTCACTTTTAAGTGAAATTCTTTCCTCGAAGAGTATATCTGATGCTGAGGGCTTACTGTCTTGTAATCTTGTACTATGCCTTTTCCTACTATATAAAAGCAGTAGTGTGTCATGATGAAATATTTTTGTGAATTTGATTTTCTCTAATTTCGACAATTGTTAGTTATCTAATGTAAAAGAGTACAACTAAAATGAAGATGGAAACTATATTATAATTAGGTACAATACACATATATACCATGGTATCTATTTTTAAATGTCTTCACCTCGATGTATGTAAAAAAATCATGATATACACTCTAAATATATACAATTTAAAATATATACAATAAAACACATTTCAAAAAATGCCTTCACTATTTAACACCTTTATTGCTAACTAATAAAGTTTCTTAATGTTCACAGTGAACCTTATTTCTTAGAACTGATTTATTTTTCTCTTTTATTATAGGTGGAAAAACTAACCAGCTGAATCTCCAGAACACTGCAACTAAAGCAATTATTCAAGGCCTTATGCCAGACCAGAATTATACAGTTCAAATTATTGCATACAATAAAGATAAAGAAAGCAAGCCAGCTCAAGGCCAATTCAGAAGTATGTATTTACATTTCTGAAAGTACCTCTGCAGAACTCTGTCCCAGCCTTGGATTTGAGTCTGTGATATATATTCTACAACTTAAAATTCTAGATTTTCAGATTTTTAGAAATCCTAGAAGACCTTCAGTCTTACCTTCAACAAATTCCTCTGATCTCTGTTACTTTCCTACCCTTCCTTTTCCCCCATTTTGCTGTATTCCTACTTACCCTTTGTGCTTTAGTTTCCAATGAACTTCTTAACGTTGGCTCCTGAGCCTTACCCAGACATCTCTCCTATGTGATTTCTTAGCAGCTAGAGCTTCCCTTCTGGTACTATAACACCATATTGTAATTGCTTGTTTACTTGTCTGTGACCCCCACAAGCCTGCAAGTTTTGCAAAGACTGTAACTCAATGATTTTTATTTCTCATTGTATCACAGTTGCATATTATAGGCCTGGCATATAATGAGTGCTCCATAAATATGAATGTCTGAATGGATAATGCCTGCATCTCCTCTATAGGATCCCCAGAAAGTGCCAGTCCAGCCTCTACTAAAACAACCTACACAACAGGGAATTTAATTCTTTCCAATTGTTAATCAGTTGACATAGGGACCGTTCTATGCCAGTCTCCATGATAAGCTGGTTTGTCAATAAATACGATGTGATAAGTGTTGGAGAGAGTACATATAGGACTCTGTGAAGAGAGGTACTCTCTCTGCCCCAGTAATGGGCTATGGAGAGGATAGACATGGGAAAACTTCACGTTTGAGCCAGTTCTCAAATAGTAAATTGGGCATTTGGAGAAATGACAGGGTATGCAGAGCACATTCTAAGCGGGAGCGAAAGCTCTGCAATGGTCCAATCAATGTCCACACAGTTCGTTAGGAAACATTTCTTTAGATTGAGTGTAAAAATGGTCTACACAGGCTGGGCACAGTGGCTCATGCCTGTAATCCCAACACTTTGGGAGGCCGAGGCGGGTGGATCACCTGAGGTCAGGGGTCCGAGACCAGCCTGACCAACATGGAGAAACCCTGTCTCTACTAAAAATACAAAATTAGCCAGGCACGGTGGTGCACACCTGTAATCCCAGCTACTCAGGAGGCTGAGGCAGCATAATCGCTTGAACCCGGAAGTTGGAGGTTGATCTCGGTGAGCTGAGATCGCGCCATTGCACTCCAGCCTGGGCAACAAGAGTGAAACTCCGTCTCAAAAACAAAAAGTAAAATAAAAAATAAAGATCTACACAAGCCCTGATTCTTCTGTCTCTCAGGAGACATTCATTCTTTTTTTTTTTTCCATTGAACAAATGTATATCACATGCCTACTAAGTGCCAGACTGTTTTCAGGCACTTGGGCGCAGGACAAATCCCTGCCCCATATGGACTTTATATTCTAATGACCGGAGACTACAGCAACACCCTTTTCCTGAAAGTGGTGTTTCAAATGTGAAGGATGAAATTTTTTTGTATTGTGAATACAAGCAGAAGAGGCCTAGCCTAGTTAACTTTCTGTTACGTCATTGCTAAAATAAACTCTTCTTAAAAGCCCAATTTATTATTAAGGACAATTTAAAGCAGAATAAAAAATCATCAGAATATTTTAATGAACTCCTAAGTAGCCGTCATATGGCTTCAGCAATTAGCTGCTCATAGCCAGTCTTATTTCTTCTATCCCTCAAACCCTTTTCCTTATTATTTTTTGAGCAAATCGTAGACATCATTTCAAATAGATTTTTTTTTCCTAAATTTTAAACAATAGCTTTTAAAATCCTACCATAAGATGAATCCATAAATCTGTGTGGTGGTGGGTGTGGAACTTTGTGTGCAGCAATGTTCTATCTAGATTTTTTACACCTCTTCCCTCCCTTTTTTCTCTTCCTCTTCTTGGTAATGTTTTGTAAGACATGTAGGCTGGTGCAAAAGTAGTTGCAGTTTTGCAATTACTTTAAATTGGAAAACTGCAATTACTTTTGCGCCAACCCAATATGTTGTAAATCTTTTAAAAAATTAAAAGAACACACAACTTTGTTACCTCTTGAAACTTCTGAACAAAGACATCTGGCAAATTCACCTGTCAGCAGGGCATACACATGTTGTAAATGTTACATTCTTTTGATATTCACATTGTCCAGGAGCTTTAGAAAAGCTTTTATGTTATTTTGGTATAAATTAGCCTTCTGTCTCATTTTACTGGCACTGCACTTTAGTTTCTGGCCTCCAACATTCCTGCGTGAGTAGTTGAAATAACTTCACTTAAAGTTTGTGAGAAGCAGTAAAAGGGATAAGGAGAAAATACTCATCTTTCTCTAGTCTGAGGTTTTGCAATTGATTATTTCAAATATTCCACCGATTGAACAGTGGAAGAAACACAGAGTCATATAAATCTTCCCAGGCTACTTCTTCAAAACACTTAAAACGAAGTTCATTTTGTTTCCGATCTTGCTTAACTCTGCTAAGGATAGCTGCTAGAGTAGACGAAACAGTAAACTGTTTAGCTATGATAAATAATATGCAAGGTGTATTTTTTTTTTTTTTTTTTTTTTTTTTTGAGATGGAGTCTCGCTCTGTTGCCCAGGCTGGAGTGCAGTGGCATAATCTCCCCTCACTGCAACCTCTGCCTCCCGGGTTCACGCCATTCTCCTGCCTCAGCCTCCCGAGTAGCTGGGACTACAGGTGCCCGCCACCACGCCCGGCTAATTTTTTTGTATTTTTAGGAGAGACAGGGTTTCACCGTGTTAGCCAAGATGGTCTTGATCTCCTGACCTTGTGATCCACCCACCTTGGCCTCCCAAAGTGCTGGGATTACAGGCGTGAGCCACCGCGGCCAGCTAGCTGTGTTATTTTTATTGGCAAGATAGAGGGATTTGTTCTGCCCAAATAGCAGTTTGTAAGAATAAAATGAAAATTGCTTGGATAACTTTCTTTTTCCTTTTGCATTTCAGTTATATGCCTGCTCTCTGTGAGATGGAGCTAAAACCTAGTCTCTTCCTAGAAAACTTTTCGTGGTGATCAAGATAAAGCTTGTGGCTCTAGGTTTGCTTTTAGTGCAGGGATTTGAATTCTTTATGAGTTCATATTTTGATACACAGTAAAACATAAGAAATGATCTTTGAATTTCTAAGACAGAAAGGCATATCTGATCTAATAGGTATTATGACTCCAAATTTGCCACAAGCAGTTCAACCACTTCCAGCTTCAGTTTCTTCACCTGCAAATGAGGGTGATGATATGCCTATTACTGTGCAGATGAGCTTACTTCACCACATAGTAGAGCATGGTAGCTATTGTTGTCGTAAGAAATACCATTTTGCTTGTAACTATCTGTTTTCCAATTGATTTTGCCCCTACATGAGGAAGACAGCACGTTGGTCGACACATATGTTTACATCTTATATGTGACATAGTGGATCAGCTTCCATAATGGCTGTTATTTTTTCTTGTTTATTTATAGACTGCTTTTTATTGCTCTGTGTTTTAATTTAATACCTTTAAATATGGAGGGCATCTCTCCAATGATTAGGAGAGACATGAGATGGAAGTAAAAGTTTTATTACTTACAGGTCCTGGGAGTTACATGGTATGCCTGGAGGCCACACCCATGGAGGTCAAGGAGCACAAGAAGTGGGGCCACCTATAAGCCAGGGTCTTTATTGGGGTCCAGGGCATTATCCTCAGGTTTCTTTGAGGAGGGTTTTAATTGGGGCATTTAAATCAAGCAGGCATGAGTTCCAAGAGGTCATACTGTGACTGGAAGGCAGTCAATGTGGCGTATCTGCACAGTTCATGCAGAGAATGAGGGCCAGTGGCACCAGTCAGCTGGGCTGTATGCGGCTCTCCCGTAGGGAGTAGAAGGTAGAAATAGAACTAGGAGAGAATAATGAATAATGAATAATGAATAGTAAGAATAACTCCCGAATAGAGACTGGCAGAAACTCCGCTGGAAAGGTGACATTTGAACTACACTTTGAAAGATGGGCGGGGAGCAGTTGTTTAAGTCAGATAATCTGGATTAACCACATTTAGGAACTAGTGCTTTAGGGTATGTTGTAGGACCAGAAACTGTGTCAAGGGTGACTGAGCCTGTTTCTAGTACGAGTAAGTCCAACTTACATTTAAAATGGATGCCAAGGCAACATGAAATTTGTAAGAATTCACCACATTCTATGTTGGAAAATTTTTTTCTCTTTTAAATGTGTTTTGTCAATCTTTGCCTGCAAATTCCTGCCTTTCTTTGGAAGTCTGACTCAAAAGGGAAGTTTCTCCAAGTCTCTACCTCTAAATTTATGACTAGTCTTTCCTAGAGCTATTTCTACCTCCAGCATCACTCAGCACGATCTTTCTCATATTAAAGTTGCAGACATATTTTGTTTTAGAAAATGCAAGTAATTTGGGGTGACAGCACATGTGTGGGTGGGATTGAAGATACAGATTTGGGAATTATCTATGAAAAGGTGAGAATTTAAATTGTGGGGTGGTAAAATTACAGAGGGTTGTACAGAGACACAAGACACTCTTAGTATATGATTGTGTTTCATGAATAGTAATAGAGAAAGAGCCCAAAGAATGAAAATGAAAAGGAGTGGTCAACAGGAGAAAACCAGGGTAAAGCCATTGTAAAAACTGAGAAAGAAAAGAATTTAAGTGTGTATGTGTGTGTGTGTGTGGGGGGGTGCTCCAAAGTGCCAATGCTTATAGAGAAGTCGGTGAAGGAGGTTTTAAAAAATTGTTATAAAAATTTATACATATCAGGATCAAGGCATTATATTTTATTTTAAAATGTTTTAAAATTGTGTTTTAAATCCTGGAATTTAATCTCTGGGTAGCAGAAAGTCAAGGAAGGTTTCTAAGAAAAGGAATAATAGAGTGACATGACCTTGGCAAATGACAAATCTCAAACCATTTCAGCAAAGCGATGGAAGACAGTGGAAAGAAAGAGGAGGAGGATATGATAAAGACAGGATGAATGGAACAATATCCTGGAGAAGGCAGCAAGGGTAGTTCAGAGGAAATCATTGCTTCCCCTCTGTACCCTCCAATACATTTGGTGATTTCCATGAAATGAATCTAGCAATTAAACGAAATACCTTGGCTCACTTCTGCATTTTCACGGGGTGTTTTATTTGTGCAGAAACCACTGCCATTTGGCAGGCTCTTGGACTGCTTCAAACAGCCTAAGGTGCTATTTGGTAGAAAAGCAGCTGTGCAGTTTTAAGGAGAGAATGCAGTGGAAAGTTAAGCTAATGGTGTAGGTTGATACGAATTTATTAAAAGGCCATGGGGCATTATTTGGTCCCTGAACATTTTCTAATTAAAACCGTGAAAAACTACCATTTATTAATGGGGAAACTTTTTTTTAAGTTTGAAAAGGAATTATTATAAGGCTCTTCACTTTATTTTTATTTATTTATTTTTTTGCTGATGGAGCAATTCCAAATGAGGCTATTTATGGTTAAGATCTTTCTAGAATGGGGACCAAGCTCACAGGCTAAGTCCAGAGACTTGAAGATATGGCTTTAACGCCGTGCCAACACTTAACTGGTTTTATGAAATAGGTTTTAGCTTTCTGGTTCTTCATTCCCTCATGTATAAGTGAGGGATAATTATGCTGATTTTACAGCAGTTATGAAGGATTAAATATATGTGATCCATCTGCCCATAGTGCAGACTCAGCCGAAGTAGCTCCTTAAGTGTTTCTGTGTCTTCTCATGACAAAGTAGAAAAAAAAAAAAAAGAGCAGTTCTAATATTTGGGGATGAGTTTGTACCATGGAACTCATTTCTATAAATACTTTTAGGGCTCTCAAGGGTTTTAGTAAAACTCATTGAATATTTTCTTTTAGACTTTAATATAACATGGTGCTGTATCTCTACTTTTCTTCCAGTTAAAGATTTAGAAAAAAGAAAGGATCCAAAGCCCAGAGTCAAAGTTGTGGACAGAGGAAATGGGAGTAGACCATCTTCACCAGAAGGTCAGAGACGATTTTGATTAACTCATGTTGGGAGTTGGGTTGTTTTAATTACACAGGCAATTCTCATGTATGTGGTTCCTGGTCCCATCTGAGAAGTGCAGGTCTAATATGAAGATCGCCTGTGGCCTCTTTGTACTCTTCCTTCCTTTCCCACACAAGATGACCCTCAACCCTTTGGCATGGCAGGTGACCTTTAGGGCAGCTTTCTCAGAATGGTGCATATATGTATAGCCTATCATAGTTCTTGTTCTGTGCATACCTTTTCCCTTGGAAACCTTTCCATGACAATTCATATAGGAGGCAGGATCACCCAGTGTAAATTGCGTGGGCTCTCCCACTTGCCTGCCTAAATTCAAAGCCTGCCTTTACCACTTTGAGTGATCTTATACTAGTTATCCAAATGTCTATGTCTCTATTTCCTTATCTGCAAAATGTGGAGAATGGGATTCAGATCATAGAGTTCTTTGGGATAAAATGCATTGATATGTGTAAAATACTTAGAACATTGCCTGCCATTGAATAATGTTAGGTATTATTGTTAGTCTACCTCATTCTTTTTAGTAGCCAGATGGTATTCTATGGGATAGACTATTATAATTTATTGATTAGTCCCTCCCAACCCCCTTTTTTTTGAGACAGGATCTCACTCTGTCACCCAGGCTGGAATGCAGTGTCACGATCTTGGCTCACTGCAACCTCCGCCTCCCGGGTTCAAATGATTCTCCTGCTTCAGCCTCCTGAGTGGCTGGTATTACAGGCGCATGCCACCATGCCCAACTGATTTTTGTATTCTTAGTAGAGACGGGGCTTTGCCATGTTGTCCAGGCTGGTCTCGGTCAGGTGATTCACCTGTCTCTACCTCCCAAAGTGTTGGGATTACAGGTGTGAACCATGGCACCCTGCTGGTTATTCCCCTTTTGATGGGCATTTAATGTTGTCCAATTTTCACTATCACAAACATGCTGTAACAACATATTTCTAACTGTGGAACTGCGATGTTAAAGGATAAGCAAATTTTAGCCTGTCAAATTGATAGATGGCAGGCTCTATCAATATCGACTTAAATTTTTTTCAGTGATTTGTACTTCTGCCAACAATATGTAACAGGGATTATTTCATATGTTCTTTTCAACATTTGAAATCCCTAATATTGAAAAAATTCCCCAATTTTATATCATTTGTTTAATTTACATCTTTTTGATTACTAGTGAGGCTGAATATTTTTTCATATCTTCAGTGGTTATCTGTAATTTTCCTGTTCATTTTGTTTTGTGTTGTCTTTATTTCTTTAATGAATATATAAAAATTTTCTAAATATTTTGAGTATGAAACCCTTTTCTACATATTGTTGTAGTTTTGCAAATATTTTCTGCTGGTGTATAATTTGCCTTGCAACTTTATTCATCTTTTGATAATTTTAATACAATTATAAAATCCTTGACAAATGTTTTACTCTGAATTTTGATGCATTTCTTGATTTTCCAATATTTTAACATGAAACATTTGCCTGTTTTTCTTCTAATGATGTGCAGGTTTATATTTATATTTATTACAACTTATTAAGTATGTTAGATATAAAATGTATAAAAATTATGTCATAAGCATGTTTGTCCAGATTAAGAAAATAAACCTATTACCATACAGTTAAAACTCATTACTTATCCCCATAAATTCCCTTTCCTCTCTTGTAGGAGGCTGCCACTAAGCTGAAGTCAGTTTTTAACATTCGAATATGTCTTTATCATTCTACTTCATATATATTTGCAAGCTTAAAACATATTTAATTATACAAAGTTCAAATTTATATGCAGTTTATTATAATGGATGTATACCTTTGCAACTTTTAAATCTAATGTTAAACTTTTTTGAGTTATCTATGTTGATTTATGTAGAGCCAATTTATTCATTTTCTTTGCCGTGTAGAATAGAATGCCACTGGATAAATATATTCCAATGTATTTAACCCTTCCATTCTTGATGTTACCAGTATTTTGCTATAATTAATTTGTTGTAAGTATCTTTGCTTATGTCTCCTGTACATGTGGTAGAATTTTTCTAGAGTATATACCTTGGAATCAAGTTATTTAGTTGCTGCATATGTATATTTTTATAGCTCCTCTTGATATCTTTTTATGCTTTTATATCCAGTACTTACTTCATTGTATTTTCTTTTTTCTAACATCCTGAGTTGAGTGTTTACACCCTAATTTTTAATTTTTCTTTTCTATTATATGCATTTTAAAATATCCAAGTACTGCTTGAGCTGTCTCACATAGGTTTTGATATGTAGTGTTGTTATGCTATAGTTCATACTATTTTCTAAATTTCACTAGATTTTCTCCCTTGATCCATGAGTTACTTAGAAATATGCTATTAATTTCTAAACATCTGGAGATTTTAAAAGAAGACATTTATTTATTATTGATGTCTAATTATTGCATTGTGGGTAGAGAATGGGGTATGTAGGAATATTCTTTGAAATTTGTCGAGGCATTTTATTACTTAAATGTGGTCAGTTTTTAAAATTATTCCATGTGTCCTTGAGGAAAATGTGCATTTTAATTTCACTCGATGGTATTTGCCCATTTCTATTTGTAACTCTGGCAATTTTGTTTTGAATACTTAAAGGCTAGATACAAACAAAATAAGAGTTATTATATTTTCTAGTCAATTTTCTTTTCACATTTTGTAATGATTCTTTTTATTCTTAGTAATTCAATATTTGCCTCAAGGACTATTTTATCTAATATTAATATAGCTATACCACCTTTATTTTATTTAGTACTCACATAATGCATTGATTCTCTATTCTGTAACTTTCACTCTCTTTGTGTCTCAAGTTGAAGGTGAGTAATTTGTAAAGAAGATTAATTTGCATTAAAAATTCTCTTACAATCATTGTATTTTACTTGATAGCTTTAGTTTACTTAAATGTGTTGATGTTACTGATAACTTTGGACTTACTATTTATTTTATGCTATTATCCTACATTTTTCTTATCTTTTTTCCCCCCATTATACCTTACTTAAAATTGACCAAGTTTCTTTTTTCTTTAAATCCATTTTATCCCTTACTGACCTGGAACAGCTAACATAGTCTAATACTAATCAATATCTTTACTATTTCCCTATAATACAGAATATGGAATTTAATAATGCTTTAAATTCAACTATTACTCTCCCATCTTACACATCATTCTTGAAAAATACATTAACTTATTTTTTGCCTCACAAATATATTATTGAATACGTTTATTATAGATATTCTTTAACAATCAGTGTTTGTCCAGATTTGCCCACGAAGTTGTTTTGTTCACCATTTCATCTTGCATCTCAGAACTTCTCTATGTATCTACTTTCCTTCATAGAATATCTGCGGTGGTAAATTTATCTTTATTCGTGCAAAAATATCTTCACTCTGCAGTCACTATTGAGAGATTAGCTGGGTATGAGATTGAGAGTTGTCTCCAATCATTTCAAAGACATTTTACTATCTTCTGGCTCCTGTTGCTTTGTTGACATGTGTGTTTTCAGTCTAAGAGTTGTTCCTTTGTAGGTGACCTCTCTTTTCTCTCTGGATGCGTTTCAGGCTTGCTGTCTTTTGTCTTTGGGGTTCTGCTGCTTCACTATCGACAGCCCAGATGTAGATTTCTTTGTGCTTCCAGATTTCAGATTTATGTCTTTCACCAGGATTGGAAAATTCTTGACCTTTAACTCTTTAAATATTATTTTTCTCAATAATTTATATTCATGTTCTTTCTCTCAATTAGATTTATGACAGTTTCTTTGGACAATCTATGTCTTTTAATACTAATATTTTCTACCTCTCTGATTTTATGAATGATATTTTGGGTTCCTTATATCTGTCTTTTAGGACACTAGATCTCTTCCCCTTTCGAATCTACTCTTTAGCCTGTTCTTTTCAATGGGGAAATCTTTTATTCCTAGAAATTACATGTGCTTCTTTTTCAAGGTTGCTAGGAATTTTTTATGGTGCTTGGTTTCTTTTTAATTGTTAATCATTCTGATATTTTAATCATGATTATTTTATATTCTGAATTCAATAATTCTATTATTAAAGCATTTTAGGGTTAAATTTATTTTTTTGTTGTGTTTTTTTTGTTTGTTTGTTTTTTGTTTGTTTGTTTTGTTTTGTTTTTTAGATGGAGTTTCTCTCTGTTGCCCAGGCTGGAGTGCAGTAGTACAATCTTGGCTCACTGCAACCTCTGCCTCCTGGGTTCTAACGATTCTCCTGCCTCAGCCTCCCAAGTAGCTGGGATTACAAGTGCCCGCCACCATGCCTGGCTAATTTTTGTATTTTTAGTAGACATGGGGTTTCACCATGTTGGCCAGACTGGTCTCAAACTTGTGACCTCAGGTGATCTATCTGCCTCCATCTCCCAAAGTACTGGGATTACAGGCATGAGCCACCACACCCGGTTAGGGTTAAATTCTTGTTACTTGTTTATACTGACTTTCATTCATGGGGCTGGTTTCTTTGTATGATGTGTCACTTTGGCTTGTGGACTCGTGTGGAAATTCTTCACAGCATGTCTTAAGGGTGAGCTCCTTCAGAAGGGGGCATTTTGGTTGCTACCAACCTGGAAACACTTTATGTTAATTTCTTGTCTTAAGATACTCAGGGGTTGTCCATGGTTACAAATTCACAGGAGAGACAGTTTTCCTCCACATAGAGCTTAGGCCAATGTAAACCCTTTCCTTGTCATCTCCCTTGCTAGAAAGCAGTTATTTTTCTAGTCCAACAATTTGTAAGGCTATGGCCCTGTGAGGGTGCCTCCTTTACATAAGAACTATCAAGTCCAACTTCCCACCTTGAATGCATTAAGGTTTTGTCTCCCATTCCAGTATGACTATTACAGCTTAATGTCTTGATTGATAAATTTCTGGTTAAGGTGAAATCTACCAGATATATATTTTCCCTTGCAGTAAGTAAGTAGCTTATGATGAGATATTTTGAGACATGTAAATATTCTGTTTCTCATTAAAATTTCACCTACTTGCTTTAGCGTCTATTGATTCTTGCCTGAGTCAGTAACTATTATGATGTTTCTCAAATGGTAATTTTTCTAACTCCATTTTTCATTCTACATTTATTATTTGGCATTCTACTGTAAAGAAGGTTTTTCCCTTCTCCCACACTTGTTTTTCTTTTCATATGAGTATGGACTGGTGGATTCTTAGTTTATTTGAGTGGATTATAATCATTACTATCATTATTTATTATGATGCTCAAATTGTTCCAGATTTGCTAGGTGGGAACTATTTCATGCTGTCTCTTATGTCTTTTAAATATGTTCCCATCATTCTTTAAGTTATTTCTTACTTTCTGGCACAAACTTTACATTCTGAACTCTTGTATTTTTTCTACCTGGCCCCAAAATGAACCATTTCTTCCAATAATCATGGCTTCTTTTTGTGGAGGATAGTATTTTGCAACCAAAATGTGGGTATTAACTGTGCCTCTTGCTTCTGGAGTGTCATAACATTATCTCTCTGTCTCTCATTCTCTTGTTCTCTAGCAATCAGTCATCTATCTATCATTTACTTATCATCTATCAATCATCTATCTGTTATCTATCATCCGTCTATCTATCTATCATCTTTCTATTATCTGTCATCTATCTATCTATCTATCTATCTATCTACCTACCTTACTGCATCTCATATCTATCTTTTGCCCATGCCACAGGGTTTATTTTAGCCCTCCTTCTTCTAATATTTATAACTCCCCTTTCAAGAGAGTGAGAAACATGACTCCCAATATTCTAAATAATATCTACTCAAATGGTCAATCATAGAAATAGTTTTAGAACTGCTAATCTGTGCATACTGCAAAAAGACAAACAAATCTATTAACTTCAGTTCAATGTTTGCTTTTATTCTAAAGTATATCATATCTGTATTCAAAAGGATCTTGGATTAGTTCTTTTCTTTCCTATTCACTGTGGTTTTGTTATTTGTTTTAATAGGGAACAGTTAAGTTAATCCGTGAGTATGTAAAACATTGGCACATTTCCAGAAGTTGAAAAGTCTACAAAAGGATGACACTGAAAAAAAAGTATCATGTCTGCTATTCCTTCCATCCAGCTTTACTTGCCCCTCCTATATAATCAAAGGTGTTAGTTTCCGTCTTATCTTTTGGGTGTTTCTTTGTGGAAGAACAAGCAGGTTTGTTAATATTTTTAAGGGAGAAACTTCCTTATAAAAGGAAGGAAGGATTTTTTTTTTTTTTTA